>NW_019102373.1:0-243402 GCF_001856785.1 Myzus persicae
CTCCGGACGCTGCTAGGGTCGCATCGGTGAATATAATTAATATGATTATTTAACTAAGAACAGAAACGTTGTCCCGTTACAATTATGTCATGGAATATTTTTGTGGGGATATTTTGTCGGAGATATTTTGATTTGGGGATATTTTGTCGGGGATATTTTGACCGGGATATTTTGTCATGGAACCCAAAAAACAACTATTTCTTATTGATACATGGGTTATACTTATTAGCTTATCAATAGAGTTTCGACCATGTCAGAGGACAACTACAAGCAGAAACCTTAACATAATTTTTTACACGTGTAGAAAAGAGTCCATTTTACAACAATTTTAAGTACTTGGTTTTTTTTTAGATAATAATTAAAATCCGTATATCACTTGAAATATTACCTAAATTTACTTGATAACTGAATATAATTTTTTTTAAATGATTTCAATCGTTTAGTACTAGAATTGTCTTTTTAATATTGTCTATGGCCTTTTATAAATCAATTACCTAAGGCAAACATATAAAATACTTTTTTTTATTGTATATTGTCATGTATAGAATGTTATAGTTCATCCAAGTTAAACAATCAGTTGTTACTTTTTAAAATCTTTTTATTTGTATTATATATCTATGTAATGTGTTTATCCAACATATTTTGTAATTATTTACATTTTCCATTAAAGGCCATTATTATATTACTATTAAGGTAATATTATTTCCAAGTACATACTTAATAAACAAAATCCATCAGCAAATTGTTAAATTATTATTAATACCAAATATCGTAGCAGGGCGATATTTGGAGCAGAATTAAAATTTCTTACAAATAATTAATAATTATATTAGCGTTAACTGTCAGCAGTTAACCTGTCATGGTTTTTTCTGATATAAGGTTATGACAATATGTTTTTTTTAGGAGAAATCCTTATAAGACAAATATATAAAAATATTAAAACTGAAAGAGTTTTAGTAATTATTTTGTATAAAGTTTAACTAGGGTCACACAATCAAGAAACTCATTGTTGTTAAAGTTATTTTATATGGAGTAGTCAATTTATAATAATTGTATTATTTATATTATTATATTCTGAAGCAAAATATTTTTTTGTGTACTTCGATTATATAAATCAAATTTCGGACAAATAGTTTATTGGTTATACCTAAATATTCTAAGTTTATATGAGTGAAAATTATAATTTTAAAGCTAACATTTAACACAAGTATGGCACTGATACATTAGTAATTACATTTTCCTAATATTTTAACAGAAATTATGAAGCTTAAAATATATAAATACCTATAGGCTATAAGTACATTGTACAAGTGAAGCATAGTGCCATAGTACATACTACAATATGGTGCATAGTTCATAGTTTTGTTTAATTTATAATAAACATTTAAGTAATTTGACTTTTTATTAATTATTATTTAATCAAGTTCACTTAAATGATTCGATTGAGCTATTTGTTTTTTTTTTTGGGATGGAAGATCGGTTATTACGATACTGTTGCTAATCAATAATCACTGTACCTTGGTATCCCCTACAGATAAATCATTACTTATTACAAGAAATAGGATATCGATGACTTATGCATTTTTTCCCTTGATTTTTTAAAGTTCTATCTTATAGCCAATTATTGGTTTTATTGGTTTCATGCTCTCTTGATTTGAAATATACTAATTTTATTTTGGATTTTTTTGGATTTTTAAGCGTTTTTAGGTATAAATGCATTTTTGTCTATTATAACGTCGAATTTACCTACCAAATCATACTTCAAGAAATCCGTATTGTAAAATTATTTAAATACTTTATAAAGTTGCTCCAAACCTCGTGATCTTCCTAGAATTATTACAAAACATATGAATTTTAAAAAATTAATTTAAAAATGTTAGTGTACATTTTATATCCAATCATACTTTCAAGTTTAGATTACATTTATAGTAGTTAACTTACATCATATAGGTACTATGAATGGACCAATGTCTGGTAGGCGGTAGCTTGAAGCACATATTAGCGGTGACAAGTCTCTATCGTCGTCCAATTATGTGCTTCCAGTTGCTTCAAACTCAAAAGTTCACTTTGATGAATAAACTCTCAAATAATAAACCAATTCAGGAGTTTTTTATTCAAAGTGTTCTAGTTAACTTTCCATTAGTGACGCGTTACACCAATACAATTTATTGTTCTACCATCATTCAGATTGATATTTGCAGTGGCGTAGCCAGGCTTCCCGGCGGACCATGACCCTACACCATTGGTCGACTAACAGAGAGTTAAATAAGTCATAAGAAGGTTAGTAAATCAATGGGCTTTATGGTTGGTTGAAGCTATGGTGATGATAGTATAATCATAGACAAGTGGTAGTATATATGTTACGGGCAAAGTGGAAAATTCGGACAATGTATACAATGTCCGGGCATTGTATACAGTGACTGGGCATTGTATACAATGTCCGAGGTATATTGGTCAATGTAAATTGTGAAGTATCTATACAAATTATCTGCATAATATTATTATACCTAATCAATAATATTATATACTAATTTAATTATACTCGTTTATAAGGTTATTTATATAAGAGTATTACAATTTTTTTTAAATTAATTAAATTTTAAATGTATTTAAAGGTAATAAAATAAAATATTATGTGCATAATGTTCAGTAATATGATATTATACATGAAGTTCATTTGTCAATTGGACATGGAGATAGAAATAGAATGGAACACGAGATTAATAAAAAGTACAAAAATTATATAACTAGAGATATAATAATGTTATACTTAAATAATTGCGAATCGTGTAAAAATAAGGGAAGTACAGCTAAAAAAGGTTGGTTTTAAAACCAATCATATCTTCTGAAATGAATTCTCGCTGTCAAATTGACTTGATCGATATGCAAGCACAATCAGATGGCGATTATAAGTTCATATTAGTTTACCAGGATCATCTAACAAAATATATTATGCAGATTATTTGTATAAATACTTCAAAATTTACATTGCCCAATATACCTCGGACATTGTATACAATGCCCGGTCACTGTATACAATGCCCGGTCACTGTATACAATGCCCGGGCATTGTATACATTGTCCGAATTTTCCACTTTGCCCGTAACATATAGACTATCATCTCTGGTCGTGAGCTTCACAATGATCTTTTAATACTAACCAAAAAGGTATTCGATGTTGTATAAACATAACAATCAATGAATGAAAATATTTAGATATTACCAAGGAAAATTAGAACCTAACTAATTATCATAATTTGTAAACTCGGTTTTAAAGTCAGCTGTTTAGCGTTGTACCAGTATAATTATGAAAAACTTAAATGCTGTCAACCCTAATTAACTTTACCACAAAAAATAATAAAAATGGATTTTAAAATGTAACAAAATATTAGTATAAAAAATAACTAAGATTGACAGAATATTGGGTTTTTATAAGGTTTTTAATATGTATAAATTATTGCAAAAATAAAATGTATAAAATCATTTGTTTCAATAAAATACGGTTTTGTGTTTTTTAAGATTCTATTGTCTTAATAGTTACCCTTCCCACTTCTTTTCATATTGTACTAAATTAAATTTTTTACCACATATTTACTAAGACCAAAACAGATGTATAATTTAGTTTTTCTTCGTATTTAAAATTAATGGTTTATGATTCAAAATTGACTGTAGTTCCAGATTAAAACATAATAGAATTTGTATGCATTTACATAACCTCATCGAATTTAAGTTTTTGCATTCACAACAAAATTGGGCCATGAAAATCATAATAACAATAACAATAACAACATAATAAAAAAATAACCCAAAAACTTTAAAAACTACAACAACAATAACAAACCACACCAATCACAACAACCATAGCAACCACAACAACAATAACAACTCAACAACCACAACAAGAACAAGAAATCAAAACAACATGAAAGATTTCTCTAGTTTCTAGCTCATTTTTTTTTTTATCATTAACTAAACTATTTTTTTTTTTTTTTGGTCTTAAAACGCATTTTCCAAGTAGGTGCATTGGTACTCTACAGTACTCTCTAAACTGATGGCTGGTCAATGATTCAACCTGGAAACCATATATTTACAAAGACCAAAACAGAGATAAAATTTAGTTTTTATTCGTATTTAAAATTCATGGTTTGTGATGTGATTCAAAATTGACTGCAGTCCCAGCTTAAAACATAGTAGAATTTTTAATTAAACATTTTTTATTTCCTTCAAAAATTGCTTTTGCATTTGAGAGCCCGTGGGCCTGTTCGAATTTAATTTTTTGCATCCATAATAAATTTCATTAATTTGTATAAATTTTTTTAATACATTGAAGCGACGTTCATATCTTTTTCATTTATTTTTATTGATACAACTTTAGTTGGCATGTTAATATATATTTTTTAAACTTAAGCCAACTACTTCTTGAGAAAATCTGATTAATCATTCGTTACCCAATAATGTAATTGTGAATATATTTTAGTTTGCCTTTGGGTGCTTGCGGGTAATTGTGTTCCCCTCCCCATTTTTTTTCAAATATTACCTCTAGTTAATTTTTTATACTCATATCTTATTCTTTCTAAGAGCTGGTGCCCTCTAAATAATCATTGTTTAATCAACTAATTATTGTTAATAGTTTTTTCGGTTTTTGACCTTAAAGATTTTAAACTGCAGTCTTTAAAGTGTGTTCCTACTGTATAAATGTTTCTATTTTTTTTTTGCTTCTTAAAATGCATTTACCTGCCGGCGCTGGTGTCTCCCTTCCCATTTTTTTTTATCAATTTAACTCTTTGATTGTTTTTTATATATTTTAATACAATTTATTTTTAGCTCTTTAAAATGCATTTTCCTGAGGGCGAATACCTGAGCCAATACTCATTTTTTTTTCATTTCAAACTATACATTTAATAAAATAATTAGGTCCTTAATAATTATTTAAAACTATCGTCAATATTTGTTCATGCATTTTTATTTATTTTATTTTATTTGCAATAAATATTTTTAATTTTTAAATTAAAATTAATTATCATAGTCTTTATAAAGTCTAAGTTGATTGAATATTACAATAATATAGGACACTAGAAAACATTTTCATTAGTTTATTTATGAATTAATTTTCATTACTTAAGATTGAATTCTATACAATTTATTTTTAATTTATTTATATTTATATACTTGATAAATGTAATTTTAAGTTTTAAAAACAACCGTTATGGCAAAAACCAATTTATGTATTTCACTGAACTTATTTATTAATAATATTATAGAATGAGTGTTCTTTTTTACTCAACATGTCATTTTATGGTTTGCCATTGTTTTTGGGTAAAATAATTGTAAAATGTTAAGTTATATTATAATAATATATTATCATATACAGTAAAAAAACATATTACATAAAGCATAATTTAACAAGTCTTTGTGTTTCTATCTATTTACATCTTTTAAACTAAATTTAGATCAATTATTACATATTCTGTTTATATTTATAATTAAAAATATTCATATTATTTTGTACGAGTTGTTTACAATTATTCTCTTTAAAATATAATTTTAAATTCTTGAGTCTTGCACCATGAAGGGTTTTTATTATTTTCAGAAGTTAATCGTAAAATGGAATTAAAAGGAATTTACTGAATTAAATTAATTTTGCTGTAAAATATTAAGACTGTTTAATGTACAAACATTTACGATAACATACATACCTACTTATAATTCTAAAATCCAAGAATTTAAGCTACTGCCTCAAAGTCCATCGAACTTTTTAATACCTTTAAAAAAAATTATTATAAATATGTACACTGTACAGGCATATTGTAACCTTATCTTATTTTAGAAAGAAAATCCATGCAATTTGTAATATATCAGGCTGCTAAAAATTCAAAACACGGTTTTACTAAAGTAAAAATTAGTCGAAACTAAAACCTTTATACAAAAGTATTCAGTAAGCATAATTCAGGTACAAACAACTTTATACCAGTAAGATTACTCACAAAATAATTAATTTTGAGATTCATACTTGAGGATATATTAATTTTAGTTTTTCATGTTAAATATTTTTGATTCTAATTATTCGTTATTTATTCTACGTTGCATTACTGAATTAGTAATACACTTAAGTCTGAACGTTAAGAATTAATATTATAGAAAGTACACCGAAACGACTCCATCGAAACTTAGCGGTTGAAGGGACATATTTTTCTTCGCTATCATTTTTAGTAATGATAAAAGTTATTTTCTTCTGAACGTGTATAATTTTCTCTTACTTGTTATACTGTAAATCCTAGATTCACCTTGTGATCAGATTCTGTTGGTAACATATAATAATATATTATGTTACAGGGATAAATAATATGTAATATTTTAAGTAAAATTGTAATATGTCAAACAGATAGTGTTAAATATAATATATTGAGGGATTGTATGTTAATGCAAACTATACCATATGCATGAAATCAATTTTTTCTTATAGTTTAATTTTATTTAGCTTAAGTTTACTATGGACGAAATAAAAATAATTGAGACGTCACGTATAGTTATTACTTATTACTTATTCGGTACTTACTACTTACTCTTGTTTTTATGTGTTAGTTATAATTTAAAATAATGAAATAATAAGCGACTACCTCCTATATCATAAGATACCCTTCTCATTTTTAAACTAATTTTGAAAAAGGTGGAAATTAGTTTATTTATAAAAAAATTAATTTATTATATTTTTAATTTTAATTATTACGCGTTTGATAAAAATCGAATTATGGATATTACTTTGTACACAAGAGTGTGGTTGCGTGGGTTTTAAAACAAGTCGTCTTTTTTTATTTAATTACCTACTATATGTTATACTCTTAATTTTAAATATGTTTGCTAACAAGTATACAGGGTGATACAACAAGTATGCCCACCCCCTTTTTTTTTAATAATAAAGTTTTTCAAAATATGATTTTTAGAATCTTTAAATATATTCAAAGACCATATTTTCATATTCTTGAGATTTTTTATACCACTTAGGAGTGTCCTATGGCGATACAAATTTTTGTTTTTCAAATGAGAACCCTTCTTTTTTGCTGTAAATTATTAAGTGGATAATTTTTTTTAGAATTTTGATGTATTAAAATCAAAATTCGAACTAGTAGTTTTCTAGTTATTACTTATTACACATTTTATGATAAGGATACTTGAGTTTAAAATAGAAAAGAAGGATATGTTTATATAGTATACGTTGTTATCTTTTGAATACACATACAATAAAGTAATACGTCATTTTATATTTATTTAGTCAAACATTTAGGTAAATAGCAAGCAAAATCCTTCTTGATTTATTTAGTTATTTTTCTTATTCCATAATTTCCATGTGTAGAACTGTATAAGCATATCCCCATTGTGGACTATTACCCTTAGTATAAATTGCCCAATAACTAGGAAACTACTCGTTAGAATTTTGATTTCGATACATCAAAATTCTCAAAAAAATTATCCGCTATATAATTTAAAGAAAAAATTTTTTTTTATAAAATTAAAACTTTTAAAAATAGTTAGTGTTTTAACACTTAAATAGATCGCCTTGTAGGTATAAATAACAAAATTCTCTCTATCCTTTGGAGGTATATGAGATAAGGAAGAATCAGAAAATGATAAAATATATTTCCGTGAATAATCTCTAAAAAAAATGTTCAAAGTACCTACCCTACTGAGTTTGCAGAAATAAATAATATACCATAAAATACTGCAATAGAATCTAATTTTCCATCCAAAACAATTTATTGTCAACATTGTTATATTATTTATTATTATTATTATTATTATTATTATTATAACATTATTTCTCCTTATTCGAATCGAGTTATTTGGAAACGGGACTTCGATCTATTGATGATAAAAAAAGTACTAAAGCGTCTAAAGCCCTTTGGGACCGATCAGTGTTTCGAAACTTTCAACCACAAAGATATATACACATAAACTCCGGGTGATCCATTGACGTAATAGGTACTTGTTATTTCAAAATCTATTCACGTCTTTGAAAAAATATTTTTTCATAATTTTGAGTCGTTAACCAAATCAACATTTAAAAAAAATATATAATTTTTATAGTTATATTTTTTTTTGATTGACAAGCACTTTTAATTGCTTATTCCCAATCAGAATTTTTTTTAGATTAGTTACCTACTTTTGAACGAGTGGTTGAGTTATAAGCATGTAAAACCATCGATGAGTCTAGTGTGGAGTGGTAGGGTGTACCCTAAAACACTTCGATTAACAACTTTGATTATATGAACTGTAAAATATACTTATTAACTACAGCTTGGATTAAATAAAAAACTATCTAAGCAATGTTCTTTTTATAAAATATAAATTATTTTGTATTTTTTCGTATTTTGCATTTTTGGCAATGTTCAATTTTAAAGATATTTTAAAGTTATTTGATAGTTTAAGGATTCATAGGGCATTTTACTTTATAATACTGTTTTTTAATTTAATTTTTAGATTTTTACTTAAAATAGTAACTTTGTAACGTGCTAACAAGATTTTTACCTAATCGAATATTATAAATCGTTATTAAGTTATAACTATTAACCTAGGTATTGGTCCAAAATTTGATTTCTATAGATCCAAATATTCAGCTTCGGTAAATGAAATTTAAAATATTTGTAGTCATTCAAAAGAGCAATAAAAACTAGAAAAATGAAAACGACAAAATGTAGTAAAAATATTTGTTTGGTACCTAATGACTTAATATTATGCAAAAGAATTATTTTTAAAAAAACTTCTAAAATAATGAGTGTCTTGCGTTAAATAGATCACTCCGTATATAATAATTTTATTTTTCGGCTGCACTCTTCTTTCCATAATTATATAATAATATAGTGCATCGATCACTCAAGTGCCGAGTGAGTATATGAACTTAAAAAAAATAACGAAAATGATAATAATGTTTTATATATTATCAGTCTTTGAAAACTATACGTCTTCCGCAAGACACTGTTATCTTAAATGTTGTGTGCGCGGCAGTGATGATATTTGTGCGAGATGCACGTAAGCCGAGTTGACGTGCGTGAAGTTGCCCCCCATACTAAAAATGTAATATTAATAAAAATCAAAATGAATTAGAAATAGTCTTCATTAAATGTGATAGAAATTCTTGGTTAGTAAAAAAATATAATACTTATAAAAAGCGTAAATTAATAAAGAATATTCTTAATTAAATAAAAAGCCTAAAATATTAAAAAATATAATACTAATAAAAAATCTAATGTATATAAAAATCTAAATTGTATAAAAAATATTCTTAATTGGTCAATTGGATTAAATGCCTAAATTAATAAAAAAATGTAATTAATAAAAAAAATTTTAAATGAATAGTAAATATTCTTAATTTAAAATCCTAGTTGAATATAAATGTTTGATACCAAGTTCGAATGCGTAGGTGAATAAAACTGGGCCATGCAAATGCTATGTTCCTGTGTTAAAGTGGGGGTGGGGGGCTAAGGTCAGGTCGCCCCTCCCCTCCAAGTAAAAAATTGTTTTCTTTGGAAACCAAAACCATGCAAATTCTAAATAAAAACTCCATAGCAAATCTAGCAAATAAATAACAATTTTTCTAAAGTGGTTTGAAGTTCCAAGGTTAAAGGGGAGGGGAAACTTCAAGCACGTGCCGCGTTGCAATATACATAATGATAAAAGTATAAAATTATCTTTAAAAAAAAAATGTTTAATTCAATTTTTATGTTAAACTTTATACATGTGAAATCATTTTTCATTAGCTTATAGTACTTATCTTTAAATAAAGCCCTGTATATACTACAATACATATTCTAATTTTTTATTTGTCGCTTGCTGCAGGTGATTTTGAATCAAAAACTTGTGAATTTTGATAATAGTTTTAATTTTTAGCCCATTGTCGGATTACATTAGGCATTCTATACATTTCCCGGTCTTTTAATGTGCTCGTGGTAAAATAAGGTATGTAACAATATATATAAATGTATTATGTATGTAGTCTAGTGCTTATTGTGGTTGACTGGTTAAGCCTTACTCTCACCGTATACCTGAAATATATTATAATATTGTATAAGCACACGTACGACACGCTTGGTTAGTGCAATGATTATGTTTTCTCACGTCTCGCGTAAACAAATATTGGTTTTCAAAAGTCGTCCTACTATATAGACATTATAGGTGTGCTACTGGTGTGCTTAATCGTATGATACTCGGGGATGCGAGCGTGCGCAATCGTATAAAGTGACAATGTCGAATCACGGACGCGCATAGTTCGGATATTGTAACATAATATTTTTAATTTATAAATAATTCAGTAATATAGATACTCGTGTCATATAATTATAATTTATTTTTTTTTTTTCAAAATATTTATAGAAAAGAAAACATAAATTAAACAAATAACTATGTATTTAAATTGTACAATAAAGTATCTACCTCATTTAAGCACAATGCTTGTGATGGTGGTAGAGAGTTACATTATATAATCATAGATACAAATAAATATTATTAAATATTAAAACTGTAACCCTTATCAAATATGCTAATTGTGCATAAATGTACAGATTGTATATATTATTGTGTAAAATACAAAAAATAAAAAAAATAAAAATATTAAAACTAAATTCAAAGATTATTACATAGAAAAACACGAAACTGTACAAAATAAATTTGAGAATGTTACATTTATATTATCTTTAAAGATCTATTATTCATTTTTACATATTATTTAATCAAGAGAATAACCATACATTAATTGGTTTTTTTATACTCGCAATTCTAAGACTCCCAGTTGAAGAGTAAATTAGTTTTTTTAAATCTAGTGGCATTGGATTATAATATTTTGAAAATAAATAATTTATGTATTTTTGACTGATTGATTTTTTGCAGTAATTTATATCCACTTCAAATACTCATACTTCTCTTTTTTTTAATATTTTCCACATCCAAAAATGTTTCATAATTTTGTATTACAAATAAAATAGTTACTTTCTTATACACTTTCTCAAATGGTAACACATTGAACAGTTTAAAATTTTACCCCGTAGAGCCCGCTAAAATATTTTTGCATAAACAAATCCTAATGATTTTTCTCTGTAGTATTTTTAATGGTCTAACAGCATATTCATTTAGCCCCCCTCCCCAGACCGACAAACCATATTGAAATATTGCTTGGAATAACGATAAATAAATTATACCCATAGTTTGCACAGGTAGAAACTAGAAGGTCCCGTAGTTTAGAAAAACTAAATGTTAATGTATGCATACGCATTACGCATTACAATATTATAAAGTAATTGCCATTTCATATATTTGTCAAAAGTTAAACACAAATACCTGACACCAGAGACTTTGAATATTGTTTGAAGTAAGTGTCATTACAACTATCTTCATTTTTATAGAAACAGATTTTTAAATCATCATAATGGATCTCATCTTTATTGATTCAAAATTTTCTATAATTTGTTTTTTTTATAATTTATTGAGAGTTTCCTATGATTTAGATACTAAATTCCTTTTTAAATTCTTTTGTTGATTTTAAGCGAACTTCGTCCCACAAATCACCCCAAAATAGTAGACATGTATCATCAGCATAAGTTATAATCTGTCCATCTATTTTTAAAACACATATAGAGTTAATGTATAGTATGAACAGTAAAGTGCCTAACTCCACAGTGAATATTCATTTCTTCACCTTAAGTGTCATAATTTTAGCTAATTATTTTCTGTTTTCCTAAATAACTTTTAAGCCATTTTAAAATGGAATTCTTTATACTGAAACTTGATCAAATGTTGCAAAGTTTAATATGATTTATCGTATCCAAAGCTTTCGACAGATCTAAATATTATATTGCCATTGTTGTTTTACTGCTGTCAAGCGCAACATAAATGAAATTATTGGCACTTTACAATGCATTTTCTGTGCTCAATCCTGGTCTAAAACCAAACTAATTTTTAAACAACAATTTATTGTTTTCTAAGAAATCTACCAATCTGGACTTTATTATCTTCACTAGTATTTTTGCAAAAATGGCTTATCATAGAAATCGGTCTATAATTATTTATATTAGTAGCATATCCGTTTTTTAAATAATGGTTTAATAACTGCTAGTTTAGGTTTGTCAGGTAAGATCGTATAGAAATACTTAGGTCGTAAATACATATTATTGGTTCAATAATATTTATAGTTATAGACTTTAAAGTTTTCACCGATAGTCCGTCAAAACCAGCAGCAGTATCATCTTTTAAATTATTTAGAATTTTTAGAATTTCGGGCTTGTTAATCTCCTCACTAAGATACATATCGAATGATACACCTGTATTAGTTTCAACAGAATTTAAATTAGAATTTTTTATTTTACTTGCAAAATTCAAATTAGAATATTTGATTTGACTTGAAAGGTCAATACCAATATTAGTAAAAACAAGCTCTGACTGAATCTTCTAGAGGAATTAAATGTTCATTATTATGTATTAATGATTTAATTTTATCACCATTTTTATTTTTAGACACTGTGAGCTCTGTTATTAATTTCCAAATTAATTTTGGACTACAGGAAATATCATTAAATTTTTTTTTATAAAAATTATTTTTAATAATTCTTAGAATTGTTGTGAAAATATTTTTGTATTTTACTTAGTATGAACGCAATTTACAATTATTGGGTTGTTTTTTAACTTTTAAAGATAAAACCTGTTTTTTACGCACAGAACATAGCAGACCAATTGTCATCCATTATTTTACATGCTTATTTTTCACATTGGCCTTTTAAATTGTTGTAGCTGAGTTAATCGCATGTCAAATTTTATCAATGAAATGGTCAAAACATTTATTAACATTTGCGCTATATATCTCTGACCAGTTTTCTATTTTTAACAGTTCATTTAAATTATTAAAATTAATTGTTTTATAAACATATAATAAAACAATATAATAACGTAAACATAATGTGATGACTGATGGCATATTATATATTATCCATATAAACGTGACGACGAGGACCGCAGGTTAAAAAAGCAGCTTTTGTCGAGACTCTCGAAACAGCCGGGCGCATTTATTATTAATAATACGGCTTTTGTGCGTAATGTATACCTATAGATAATGTATTAAATACAATTTTGTTCACTTACACTGACACACACGTATATATATATCTATCGATTGGTCATGGGGAACTTGCGCGGGTTGCCAGCCTACAGTCAGACCACGAGCTTGCAGCTTGCAACTTGCAGCTTGTCGTGCCGCGAGCTCGTTTTCCTTCACTTACAACTCTCTCTACACACACACACACACACACACATATATACATATACCGGGTGATCCATTTAACTTAAGGCACTTATTATTTCAAAATCTAAAACACGTTAATGAAAATATTTTTTTTTGTATTTTTGTTTTAATCATTTTTTAAATCGTTCACTTTTCTTAATGACAACGCTTTAGTCTTTAATTCCTTGTCCCAGAGCAGATTATGTTTCGAAGTACTCGGATGTGTATATCTCGAATTTTAGACTAGTAGCTTATAAGTTACAATTTATAAGTATTTAAAATGTAGATGATTGGAGTGGAGTTGTACAGGGTTATCCCACAAAATGTGAAATGAGTAAAACCTTGAAAAATTATGATGGTTAAAATTAGTAAGAATAATTATAATTATAAATAATATAATATATATTATTATTAATAATTATCTTTCCAAAAATGTTGTCTTGTAACGACTTAAAAATATGTAAAAGTAATTATGTAAAAATCAGTATTTTTTGAAAAAAAGAGTGGCTTATATTAAATGGATCACTCCGTATAGACGGTTATAACAAGCGCTCGCCTTCCTCCTCCGCCGTTCGCGCCCTCTCGTTACCGTCGTCTCCGCCCTTCGCACCTTCTTCATTCCACCGTTTCCGACGTTTGCGCCGTTCACCAACACCCGTTCTCGCTCACCCTCTTCCACCCACATCACCACGCCACCCATCGCTACCACCACCATCACCCACCACGCACCGCCACCACCGCCACTCACGCGACCACACGCCGTCGCTTTCTCTTTCGCGAGATCCCTGTACGCCACTGTTCATCCCACAGTCCCACCCGACGTCAGAATTACTACCAACGTCACCGTCGTCGCGTCGACTCTACTCTCTTCGAATACCACGGGGTTACAGTCTTGCGCGCGTGTGCTCTTTTACTACGATTACTATTACTATTATTATTATTTATTATTATTATTATTATTCGTACTGTTATTAATAGCATACCACCGTTTGCAAAGGCGCGAGCACGACGTCCTTTAATCGGTCTGACGCGCGCCACGTCGTAAACGCTCGCCGCGCCGCCGCGCCGCAGCCACCGCCACACTCGGCCACACATAATTATACGTCATGTGTCGAGGGAAAACTTTAACGGTAAACATTTGCACGCACGAGCAGTACGCACACATCAGCCGCGGTAGGCACAACGTTTGACTCTTTCGTCGCGATAACAAAACATATAGTGAGTTTCAAATTAATATTCTAACCGTCGTTTATATCATATACAATTACAATATATAATAATAATAATATATAAATAATATTATAGGTATTATGCATTACTTTATGAGTACCTATAAACGCTTCGTTGTTATTATAATTATTTTAACATGGTACTATTTTATAAATTGTATTCAACGAAGTTGTAATTGGTTTTCTAAATTAATATGTGTACTTGCAAACATGTTACGTGATTTTGCTTCATCGAACAAAATTTGAATCACTAATATAATTTATTATAAAGTTTCTCGTCATCTACCTATAATCTATATATTATACTCTTCGTCTTAAAATGAATAATCAAAACACACTACTGTTGTTTATTCGAGTTTAATCCCCTTAAATGTTTATTACAACGGTTAATAATCTATTCAAAGGGTTTACCAATACATTTTTTTCATACATATCTCCCCTTTTTCAATCACATAACCTATACTTATTCGTGCTTATTTTTCGGTGAATGAATTGTTCCATCAATAAATACTTGTGTAGGTAAATTAATAAAAATTTACAATTCATTCATTAAAGGTTTGAACTATTTATAATATAAAACACAATCTGGCCAGTAAAATGATTTATGTATTTCATGTAATTATATTTTGTGTGAGAACTAACCTATTGTTTGACTATTATTTTGTAAAGTGTTGTAAATATAATATTATTATAATATTAATTTTGTTAAAAATATATCTCATACATAATATTATATATAGGTAAATAGAACAAATATCACTTAATAATATAATATATTGATAGTATATTAAGTTTATAGTCACCTTATTATAATAAAGAAATAAAACAATATTAAGAGAAAGATTTCAAATTTCAATCCACTGAAACACTTTGTTGAAATAATGGCAGGTATCTGCTAAATAACTAAATATAATAAGATAATATTTTGTAGTGGTTTATTATATCATAATACTTTTTAATAGGATGTAGTTCGATTGCTATTAAAATGTATTATTCATATATTTATAAATAAATACTAAAAGCACATTATTACTTACATTCATGTTATATGATGTAACTAGGTATTCGTAATATTAATAATCGACTACACTTAATTAAATTTTTAATGAAAAACAAATTTTATTGAAATTGATCGTGCTGCAAGTGTTCAAAGTTTTTAGAATGATCTCTCTATGCACCATCTGGCTTAAATTCCTGATCTATATAATAATATGAAACACTTTTAAGTATTTTAAAAAGTAATACCTAACAGAAATATATTATGTAAATATTTATTATGATGGGTCATCGTGTTTTCCCGTGTTAACGTTATTAAAATATGAGAAAACTCAGTGACCAAATATCATTAAATAAATATAAAACTTATGCAATGTAATGATTAAGTATATTGGAAGTAAATTGATTATGAAATCTAATGATTATTCATTTAGATAGTTATGAATATAGTCACTAGTGCAGTAGGTATCTAAATAACCTATATAATATCAAACTGGAGTGATATAACAGGTTTATAAGAATGGAGCCACAATATCCGGTTACTACAACATCTAAAGCGATGGACGAAACACTCTTCGAATATAAAGGTGGATTAGCAGATGATTTGAAGTTTCTTGCAGCTATCCCAGAAGTGTGTGACGTTACATTTTTAGTCGGTGAAACACGGGAACCCGTGTGTGCAGTTAAGGCCATACTCGCGGCTAGAAGCCGGTAAGTATTTTATAGTGTATTATTAAGTAATCGTATATTATGCATAAGTGAATATATGACGTAGTACTTCACCTATGTGTTACTTGGTGAATAACTATAAATCATAATTATATTAAATATAATAATTAGTACATATTTGATTTTATGCTACACAAGTTAACAGTAAAATTATAAAAAAATAATAAGATGAATAATTTGTTAAAATACATTGACGTACAATTTTACTCAGTATATAGTATCGAAAAAACATTATTTACTGCAGTCACTCAGGTACACCATATCATAGAAATTCTGTATTCATATTTTTAATTTGTAAAATATTGGCTTATTGAACTGATTGAATTAAAAACATTTTGTTGAAAAGGTTTAAAGGTTGGTATTTCTCACCCTTAAAACATTTCTATGTTATTTTAAATTGTATTATTTAAATATTTTTCTATTTAATCAACGTAAGCCGAATTTTCTCTCATAGGATCGTTCAATCACTACATTACATTCTGAGTATAACATTTTCCATTTCATAAAATGAACACATAATGCGTAATTCATGAATTGGACAAAATATGCCCATTTCATAAAATGGACTATAATAAATGCGCTGAATAATTCATGAATTATGAAACTCCTTGTATTTTAGAACTGTACACGATTGTATAAATTATACTATCTTAAGTTTATTAATGCGGATATATAGATTAAAAACAGACCGATTAGGAATGATTAAAAATAATTATTATTATATGATATTTGTTACCAATATATGTTATTACTTATTAAAGCCGTATTGTAATATAGAAGCCTTGGAATTTGGTGGAATTATATAATATTAAGATCATATTAGGATTACATTTAATCTATTGTAAATGTTATAGCTCATATGCATAAAGTGTTATTACACGATAGAATGGCACCACCGCTACAATGTAATTAACGATATTATGATTGTAGTAGACTACTTAATGAATACAAAATGTATTAATTATTACAAAATATTATTTTGTTAAGATGATTTTTATATAAGTTATATTTATAAACTTATAAATAATAATAATACTATATTTTGTTTGTAACTATTTATTTATTTTTATGAATACATAAATTTGTATTCATTCAAACTTAACACTTATTCTTTTATGTATTTTTAGTAACCTAAAATAGTTAAATAACTTAAAAAGTCGATACAACTATACTGTCTATACTGACCTAGGTATATTAAATTGTACATATTGACATATTGTACTATAAATGTGTAATGGATTATTGATCTATAAATTCTTTGACAACTGTTATACATTAAACATTTAAAATTTATCTTTCTTTCGTTGTTCGTGGTGTTGTTGGTTCGTTTTTAAACAAAAAAATTAAATTTAGATAAGGTGACTTACAAAAAAAAACTTTTGAAATATAACCCGGCGCAATGTATAGGCAATAGAGGTACATTACTATGCAGAAGAATCACTGATTTCACATAACGTCCATTAAATACTTAAATATACGCATACTTTAATTTGAAATTATCTTAAGGGAAATAATCAAATAGTACCAAATTCGGAAGGTTAATCCACTTTCTAGGAAATTTTCAAATCTTCTTATTTTTTGAATGGCTGAAATTATCTAATGCTCTCATGTACCATATATTTTTACTACCTTCCTAGTTACATATATATTTTGAAGTTCAACTTTGTGTAGTTTAACGTATTATAGTGTATTAACAATCAAAATTATTATAACTACAAAATGAAGTATTCGTTCACCCTTAAATGGGTTGATTTGTTTCAGGGCATTTGATATTCCAGCTGACACATTATTTTGAGGTATATTGATAGTATTTGGAAATTAAAAGTTATAAATCGGCAATTATAGTATAGGTATATCAATTCACATATTTTAACTAAAACCAATAACTGACATAATTAACTTGGAAAGTTCGCGATGACGTAAAATAATAGGTAATCAGCCAAAATCTTATTGCTGAGTATTTAACCAATACAATAATTACAATCAGCAGAATCAGTTTTTTTTTTTAATTGTTCTATTTGAAAATAAATTTTATATTTTACACAATGTTAATTATTATACGTACTAGATAAATTGATTACAAATTAAAAAAAAAATATGAATTCGGGGGTGAAGTTTAAATTAAAAATGTTTGATACTGAAACCATCTTTTTCAGTTAGTTGTATGCCTCATGCTTGTAAGTTGTAGATAACAAGATAAGTAATATGTATTTTAATTATTAACACTTTTTCTAGTGTCAGTTGCATATTTTGTTCAATACCGATATTTTCACTTCACTAAATAACATAATGTTACGTACTATTTTTTGATTCTTAACTTTTCAGTGTTTACACATTAAATCAAATATGATGTGGCAATTTTTTTATGACGCAATGCTTTCTGATCCAAGACCTTAGGATTCGTTTCTATGGATTGCCTTTAAGATTGTACACCTGCAGAATTCATTTCCGGACCATCTTGAATGGATAGCTTTTGCAATATCCTGGAGAACTTTTGAAATATTTAAAAAATGGTATTTTTATAGTATCACCTGTAGTGAATTTCCAATCTATAAAAATGCTAGAGTATAAAACTTTTGGATAACATATTTAACAAAAAAAAAAAATAGAATTTATACCCAAACTAATTCATTATTTATGACCTAGAATTTAAACTATGTATTTTTAAACTAATAATGTAGCTCAATATACAGATATATTAAAAATAAAATAATTCTTTTATGAACATAAATAAGCAAGTGTCAGGTATTATTTCAGGTGCTTTAGTTATTTAAAGATGTTGGTAGGTAATTAAGAAATTGTAAAAGAATGTTGGCGTACTTTTAAAAATAAATTAATAATAGCCCGATAAAAAGTAAAATGTTATTTCAAACTTCTATGCAAGTGTATACCAGCGTTTTAACGATTTATCGTTAATGACTGTACTAATTTCCTACGTTTTTGAGGGAAATGACAAATTACTACATAGAAAATAAATATTAATTCTTGCTTTAAAGTAACGTTTATGTATTCCATACATAAATACGATGTAGATATATTAATCATATTACACCACACACGAGGTTATCTGATATTTTTATTACTATATATGCACACAAAAAGAGTGCAATGTGCACTTAATTAAGTAACGAATAAAAAAAAATGTATGACCAGTGAAAAACTCTATAGATAATATACTGTGGGACACTTGTTGTATTTTTTATGTTATGTATTTTAACTTTTTTCATGGTTTTTTTATGTGTATAGAGTGTTTTATAAAATGTTATACGACACGAATGGCAAACAACTACAACATCAACAACACTCAATCGGAGGTAGTTCATCAAAACGCAGTGGAGGCTTAATAAAGCAATTATCTGGTGCTGCGAGCGGGAGTCAAAACCCTCAACAACAAAATCGTTTAAGAATGTTATTAAAACGTAGTTCAGAACCATTGATTCAACACAATCATCAACAGCAGTATCAATCACGGGTGAGTATATTCAGCTATTTTTTATGAAAATATGTTCTAGTTAAGTTCAGTTAATTATTTAGGCAAACAAATGTTAACCACCAAACATTTTATTGGTGTAGAGTATTAATCGATTTCTAGTTTCATCTTTGGGGAACTAGAGAATGTTTAACAATAATTAACATGAATATTTATTTTTATAAACACACCCATAACAAATGTACGCTTAAAAAACTAATTACTTGTTGAAGAACACGAAAATCAACATGAAATATGTAAATGATGAGAGATTAAAATTTCAAAGAAATTATTAATTATGCTAATGGTTGGCGTAATGATCTTTTTTATCTTTTTTATCTTTATGTATCAATTTATTATTTTAGGTACCCACAATAATAATAATAATAATAATAACAGAATAATAAAATTTTTAGTACATATTGTTTAACAAACGTTACTTCTAAACGATCATTATTTTTTTTTATGTACACTCTTTTTTAAGACATTTTGTGTAGTATTTAACTTCGTCATAAAACGAATTGAGGTCTTCTAATGGAAGAACTAAGACTACATCAGTAAACACGGTTGCGTAAATATTTAATAATGGCTTGATGTATGAACACCATATTATTTTATCCTACACTACACACAATACACATATATACGATTTAGGGATCACTCTATCACTGTTACATATATATATAAGCAGTTCTTGATTTTCCAAGTACAATATAATATCACAAAATAACTGAATTTTTTGTTCTTATGTGAAGTGTAGGTGGGTAGTATAAAATCTAATAAATTTAAACTATGATGTGATTTTGTTGAGTAAATATTATATTGTAATTCTTATCAAGTTACCGTCACTAAATATGGGGTCATGGGGACACTATACTATATTATTATAATGACAAGTCGATTGTACGATAGCTGAATTATTATAATAGAGATGAGTGTGGTAAATTGTATTATTTATTCCATAATTTATATTTGTATGTCTTATGTCTATTTGTTGCTGTTGACGAACAAACCTATACCAACATATAGCAACAGCAAAAATCACCACCGAATAGGAACAGTATTAAGAACAATAGCAAAATGGTGACTGCCGGATCCAACGCATCGACGTCTTGGTCGAAGTATAAACGAGGAAGTGCCGTCGGAACTGCGGCGATATCGATAAGTAATGCTGCGAGTGTAACGTCGCCGACAGTGATAATAATTGAAGAATTCGATGCAGACGTGTTCCGGCAGTTGGTAGAATATGTTCACACTGGTTGTGTGACATTACAACCACGAACGTTACTAGGTAGGCTGATAAAATAAATAATAATAATAGACATAATTGATTATAAAAATATAATTTTTATTTGTTTATACGTTGTATCATAAAATATAAAGCTTAATTAAATAGGAAAAACATAGTTGTGCTAAAACTTTTCGACAATTTATTAGATATATTCCTGAATGTTGTAACTTTATAAGGCGAAAAGGATATCCTTTCCTTCGAAATGGTCGGAGTCCTTCCCAATTAAATTGCACCATTTTTCAATGCTCCTATGATACAACTAATAAATGACGTTGAAAGTTTTAATATCTTTTAAAAATATATTAGTATGATACTACTAGGTTGTTTATGTGTACCAACCCCATAAAAATATAATTGACTTTGCTCTTCTTTATTCAATAATAAATAATAACAATGAATATTTTTCCGAAACTTTTAAGTCCCTATATTTACAATTAATTTTAATAAGCCCGTATTAAGTTAATTATAATTATAATCAAGTTGAAACGTTGATGTATATCAAGCGGGAATATACAAGAGTTCGTTATATTCGCGTGTACGCGTCATCATTGATTTTATAAAATCAATGTCATAACTTGCTTACGCACTAACACACTGCAGCATTTTGCTTTGTGTGGACCTTAAATTCAATGATATACTTAAAACTATAGCATTAATAAAGAATATGTTGTTCTTAATGTGATTAACTATATGAAATTGACGTAGGAATATCAAAAAGATTTTGGGGACGGTCGGTATTGGTAGGTACCGACACACCGTACATATACAGTCATCATCGACTGTCACGACAGTTTCAATTCTATATCAACTACACATATAACGTAATGATATAATTACGAATATCTTTTTAAAAGGGTTTCGAAATGATTTCATGATACAATTACATACATTTTTTTACTGTAAATTTTTTCGAAGACGATTATTTGTACCACCTTTTTTTATCATATACCATAATTTAGGTGCACGCGTTAGCGTCTAAGTGTGGGTTGACAAACGCCCTAATTGTTCAATAATATATATAGTCGTTTCCACTGCAATAGTGTTGTTTTATCAGGCGTGTTGAATGCGGCTGACTGTTACGGACTGGACGAGCTGCGAGCCGCCTGTACGGGTTTCGCCGACACGGGCGGCGGCATCACCGTGGACACAGCTTGTGCGCTGTTGGCGTCCGCTGAACGTTACATCCACTACAAGTGCACCAAATCGCTGGTGCAAAAAGTACGAAGGGGACGGATGAGGGGTGAGGGGGTAAATCACTGTTGGCGATTTCGTGTAAAATATATACACCATATGGTTATTATAATAATTTGACAATAATATATTATTATTACTGTTGTTGATATTATTTCCGAAAACAGTCAGAACATTTCTTACAAATCCCACTGAACCTGCGATATTATTATTGATTATCCGAATTTAACATTCAAAACGTGGAAATAACTCAAAGTTTCTATATTCAATTTTTGTCGACTCTCACATAGGTACACATAATAATTTTACTTTTTTAAGAGTATGCACGTCTGGCAGAATATTATTATTATTTTGGTGCGGAGGAGTTATTTTTACCATCTGTTTCTAAAAATATTTAATAAAAACTATTGTACTAAAACCAATCAATAAGTTTCCATTTTATTTATTTCTAAAAGAGGATATGTACAATGTGAATCGCCAAGCATGCTCACACCTATTTTTTGGTTAAATAACATATTTATTCAAAATTCTAATGTTTAAAACATTTAGTATTTGCTATACTTTGATCATTTTACAAAAATAAATATAGATGGGTTAATATTAATTACTAACATTTACAAATTTCTTAATTTGTAATTCCATTATGGGCCTATCATTCTTGGTATGTAAAGTTAAATAACACAACAACTACTTATTCGAATTTAAATTTTGATAATATGTAAATTTTTTCAAAAAAATAATCCACTAAATAATTTACAGAAGAAAAGGGATTTTCGCATTTCAACAAGGAGTTTGTATCTCCAGAGTCTGACACTTTTTAAGTAGTACAATAAATCTCAAGAATTTAAAAATATTATTGTCTTTTGGTACATTTAAAAATTCCAAAAATCAAAGTTAGACTAACTAGATGATTAAAGAAAAAGGAGTGAGGCACTTTCGTATAATTTTTTTTATTAATTTGTTTTCTATAAAATATATTAGTGATAAAAACTTTTTAGTCGATCCTCAAAGAAAAATAAATTCTCAGTAGAGCTTAATCAAAACAAATCTGGCCACCCCTGCGATGTATATAGTATATACGGTGCGTTTTTTTTTTAAACAAGTCATTTTGGTATTCCAAATAGAGTTTTCTGGACAAAGAGCATAGACGGCTAAAAGAAAAAAAAAGTTTGTAAGTGTTTATGCCTTTGTAAGAAGTCTGGCGACCATACAGCTTTTACAATATCGATACAATAAACGATTTCTCCAAATGATGAAAATACCAGCCATTGCAAATATGCACGCTTATTGCCGGTGGTGATTTACCCTCTGGATGTGTCTCGCTACATTAATAATTTATGACATAAATTATACATATTATTACATTTATATGACGATGGTACACATTACCTCCATCCGCCCAACCTACCTGTTATACATGTATATACGTACCTAAATATTATCCTGTGTGCGCGTGTAAAATGTTCGTTTGATGTTGTGAAACGTAATTATTATCACCATCATCATCATCAGCATCATCATCATCATCATCATCATCTTTTGTTACCTATGTACATTATGCAATATTATATATTGTTGGTTTAATCGAGCGTTGGTTTTATTTTTTGACGTTATAAATTATGTTTGTTTTTTTGTACTATTCCATTTAGTTGTATTTTTGTGTGTGCTGTGCGTGTATCTATGACCTGTGTGTGTTTAAACGAGGGCATTGCCGCGACGCGTGAGGTGCAATTTTTTTTAGTTTTTTATAATTAATATTTTTTTCATTTTGTTTTTGTCCCATCATATTAGTTGTCTCCGAGATTTTTATACACTACCAATGCATCAGATCGCTTAACTCATGTGATGTACGTAAACGTATGGTACGTATGGTGCTCGTCGTAGATCGTCGCACATACCGTCATAATCGTTATTTACTACCCACATCATATTAAACGCTGCAATATAATATATTATGTTACCGTCAAAGAAGTAAATTAAGGAATTGACTTAAATAACTATAAAATAGTCAATCGAGATTTTTGCAATCAAATTATAGACTGGAATATACGATATTGAATAGGAATATTACTATTTAATACTCCATTATTTTCAAGCAATGATGCATTTCGCAATATTATTTCCTAGGTAATGATGACTCTAATTCTGGCAATTTTCAGCTTTAAATCATAATTGAAAACAATATTCATTGAATTCGCTTGTTAATGTAGAAACGACCTAGAGGCCTGCCATCTGCGTTGTAAAATCGATTTGCAATAACGGACAACTTACTTATTTGTTAAAATATTTCTAGACTTGCACGTGTACTATTGCGTGATATTAATATGGTAGGTACCTACAGTATCGAATCAACGAGTGACACACTTACACAATTTTAGTGACACGTCAATATTTGACATACGTTTCCCCAGCCCCCCACATATCAATTTTCCCAAATTTTTTTTCCCCAACATTTAGTACGTCATTTGTTTGTATTTGTTTGACCAAACTCAGAATTTGTTTGGTCAAATAAATACAAACAAATTACGTACTAAATGTTGGAAAAAGAAAATTTGCACAAAGTCAATAATTAACGGGGTGGGGGGCTGGGGAAACGTTTCTGCAGCCCCCCGCACGGAAAACCGATTTTCCTAGAGGAACCGACATCAAACAAATTCTGAGTTTGGTCAAACAAATACAAACAAATGACGTACTAAATGTTGGGAAAAAAAAATTTGGGAAAATTGATATGTGGGGGGCTGGGGAAACGTACGTCAATATTTGAATATAATTCATAATTGTTACTTCACTTAATACGGAAAAAATTATCATTTATTGAAAATATTTTAACGCGAACAATAACTTTTATAATATTATAAATTCTTGAGCATCCTGTATTTCTCGGTTCTGGGCACTATTTGTAGGGTCGAATATTAAAAATGCAAAACTTTGTACGGCCAGGTAAATGAACATTTCAAAATTCAACGCTTTGTGTTAGTATAAACTATGCACTATATAATATAATTTATAAACAGGTCTAAAGTCATGACATATTATATAAACAAGGCCATAAAGTTTTGTACGATTTCAACTAAATTGGAATCAGAACCGGTCAGTCGTCAATAAGGGATTTGAGTGTGTATAATGTATATTGTATATATATACATTTTATATAACATCATATTGAATATACCATATTATGTTATGTTTATCATGATTTGTTAAATTTGTTTATATTGTTATGGGCATTTTTGTTTGAACATTGTGATTTATGACATATTAAGTTGTATATCTTAAATATTATTTGTCATGACTTGTTTATATATTATATTATACTTTATAGGTTTACAATGTAGGTATTGTTACAAATTTATAATAGTACAAAGTGTCCATGTTTTGCAATGGAATTTTCTACCAGATCGGACAAAGTGTCTGCTTTTTGCATTTTAATCAATGGACCGTTCAAAGTGAGCTTCTATTGAGACCCATTCCTAATAAGAGATCTATTCCTCTGTCTCGTTAGGTTACGTTATGACTCGATAAGTACTGCTTTTGATATTTTCGATAAGAGTATACGACCTTTATGACAGGCGTCGATAGATAATTTCGTAAAGAGACTTCGAGATTGTCATCCATGATTCCATCGCTATTTTAACTAAATGGCTATTTTTTATTCTTTAGAATTAAAATAAAGTGAAATTAATATTAATATTAAAACCTAAACCCTGATTCTTTATGAGTGGTAAAAGTCTTTCAATTAATTTGATACTGTGTTATAAAAAATCAACAATAATTTATTTAGCTGTTGAAAATATTTGGAACTACATAGATGGTTTATAAGTAAGCATCTATTTTCGTCCACGAATTTAATTAAATCAATATTCAGAAATCGTCTTGGATAACAGATATTAGTGCAGCATGTATTCATTTGAAATCGACTAGTTGTAATCCCAGGATTGATTAATTAGCCAGAACATGCAGCAACAAAATTGTAATTAAAAACTAATTTACAAATAAATTAATACATCTAAAAACATATTTCTTTCAGTTTTGTTAGTATTGTTAGTTTTGTTAGTTTTGTTCACTATTCATATTTATACGAATAGCAAATAATGTCAAATTGAAATGTAAAAATAAATATCTGATTGCTCGGATTTTTTCATATTTTTTCTTGACACTCAGATACTAACAAATTTGCCATTCCTGACCTACCCACCTATAATGTGGTAGAGCATTTTTTCTATGCAACTCAATTTTAAATTCTTAACCAAATTGAAATATTTTGTTAAACAAAATTACTAACAGTGATTAATACCACAGTGAAGTAGACATTAAGGTAGTACGTAATAGTTGTAAATGTATTAATAAAATATTGTGTTCTTACAACATTCCCTTTAGTATTATCTTAACCATACCTTGATACTTGATGCCCTAGGCATTGACGATATCGTCTACCAATGTAAAGCATTTATGTTATTACCTAAATTACATCATTGATGGTAACATGCATTATATTATTAAGGTAATATTTAATTACAAAATTCTTCTTTGGAGAGTTACAATATTATTAAACGGAATAATATAAAGCGTTCCGATATAAAACATGGGCATTAAGTTTAAAAAATGTATGTTAAGGTAAAAAGTGATTTTACTTTTTTTAATTCACACGTGGATCACATAAAAAGTATCTATTTTGTGTCTATATTTCTATAATTCTATGCAATATTATTTTATCAGGAAACATAATATTGTAAGATTGTTAATTTTTAATTAAAACTGGGTATAGTGTTATCAGTAACACTATACACGGTTTATTAAAAAGTAGATAAACTTTTTTAAATCTGAGTTGAGTTACTATTTTTTCTTGTTAATAGTTTAACTTAGTGAGTTGAATGTATTATTTGCTAACCATTAATTTCTGACTTAATAATCATAATATTGTGTTCACTTAACTTAACTTGGCTTGAGTTCGTAATTATTTTCAGCGACTCGCCCACCTTTGTCTGTTATTCACACATCCCAGTACACAGTTGTTTGTGGATGTATAATAATTGAATGTACCTATTAAAGTGTTGTGTACTTGTGTGGTCGTGCGTGTATAAAAATCTGACTAGTCTTTTATCGACGACGACGACGACGACGACGTTGCTTTAGTTGTTCGTTTATTTATTTTTCGTTTGTTTACTTACATCAGTGACGTAAACCAGGGGTGGTTAGCAACGTTTCAATCGATTTCAGAATACAATTGAATCTTTTTTTCACGTAAATTCAATGATATGCAAGTTTATAAATAATTATAATATAGTCTATTGGTGTTTATACAAATATTGAAATATACAATACACAGTGATTTACAAGATAAAACGTATCATTTTATTTACATTTACTCGCATTGTACACATAAACTTATAACTTATGCATGTTTAAAAAAAAAGGCTGTTGAATACGTAATTGCAGTATGTTTAAAAAAAATATATTTGCTACAATATGTATATTGTATAGGTATACAATTCCTACATTACTCAAAACTAAAAAAAAATAATATACTCATTCCTTCGTCTTAATTTTTTTTTGCATAAAGTGTTTCCTAAACAATAAAAATAAAATGTTTTTATTCCGGAAATAAAATATAAATATTATAATATACTGATGAAGTGTGTACATAAAATTATTATTTATTACTTTAAAAACGTCTTGTTATTTCTACAAAAATTATTTAGTAATAAACGGTAGGTGTATAATAATATATTCTCAATTTATAGGCCGTAGTCGAGAACAAAAGAAAACTTTATTACTTTACTTTATACTTTGAAGCGGTAAAAATGTATAATAGAATTTAAGGGTAAATCTTGTGACCTTGGAAACGCCCGGGTAAAATAAAATTTTAAAAAAGCATGCCAACTGCCAAGACTATATAATATTCAATTTATATTTTCTTAATATAAAAGTTTATAATTGCGAACTGATGTAAAATTAAATCTGTCTTTAAGAGTAGAAGTCATTTTCATCATCATTTCAAATTCCAGTAGAACTATATCTACATAATATTTGATTAGTGATTTGAAATTTTAAAAATAAAAACGTCATTGATAGGGCTCAGATTTTATATTAAATTAACAAATTAGTACTCATATTACGTAAAGAAAATTAAATGCATGATCAAATATTTAAATATTTAGTTCACAATAAAAGATTCAAAGAATCTTTGTAATGCCTACTTAAATCATTACACATGTAGGTATATTACTGAACACAGGAAAAAATATTGAAATTTTTTTAATGAAATATTTATAAAAGGCTGCAGACAGGCTACAAAAGTGAAAACCCTGATAATGGATACTCGTCTCTTTTTCCTCGCCTCTGCGAAAGTTATGATGTGTCAATGTACCTTTTTATTAAGGTCGTTAATATTCATTTCATAAATTATTGATTTCAAAAAATTATATTATGTTAACACCCATTCTCCCCTAGCCGAAATTCGTTCTATGAACATTACCTGAGTACCTAACTTAACAATTTAATATTAAACCTAAAATTATGGACTTTCTTAAATATAATTTCCTGATGAATATATTATAGTGAATAATTGTAGAATTTCGAGTATAAAAAATCAATTTGTTTCAATTTGAGCTATTATAAAAAACTTAGTGTGTCATTTTTTCTCTATTTTTCGTTACTTTTTACCTTTACGTTTGGTTAAAGAACTGTGAAAATCATATTGGTCATCTTATAAACTTTATACATTGTCTCAGTTAATTAAAATCACATACTTACAAATTAAAAAAAAATCTGAGCCCTTCTTAACTCGCATTATCCAAGTGACCCAGTACATTCTAGAAGTTATAGCATTTGTTTGGCCAGCATTTAATTATTCATGTAGAAGAATGTAATAAAACATTTTCATATTTTTTAACCTTGAAAGTTTAAATTTTGTTTTATAACGAATAAGATGTGAAAAAAAAGGAATGTCAATGCTTATCAGTAAATAATGAATAATACATATAATTAATTGGTATATAACTGTGTGTTTGGTAATTTATATATATATAATATATATAAATATTTATGTATGTATGTGTCAATGTGTAGATTGTTATGAGTATCATTTTTACGACAACAGATATTATAATTTGTAATAAGCTAATATTGTGTTGATGGATTTTTGTACGTTGTTTTGGTGTTGATTTGCAGAAATGTTTTTATCGTTTTTATTTTGTACTGCAAAGGCTGTAAATAAATAATAATAATAATTACACATTAACCACAGTGCAAGTGCATACCTTTATTTATATAAAAAAATTTTAATAAAATACATTTAACAAAATTATGTAATTTCCTTAAAATCCCAAAGGTGCTCGAGTTCGTAGACGAGAACGGCGGACGGGTGCTCACACTTGGATCGTTCACATTATTGCCACAGCACGTGGTCCGACTTATACTTTCGCGGGACGAGTTACGAGCTGACGAATTAACAAAATTTCAGGTAAATGTAATACTTATAACAATATGTACGATAAAACCTGTATAGTCTATGCTCTGTAGGTTAAAATAATAAACCATGCATTGGCATTTGGCAATAACAAAAATATACACTTTCGGGCTGCCGCGGTCTTTAAGTCATTGTCAAAATTATGTACCTTTTGATTGACATTGAATATGTGAAAAGTCCTAAATTCATCAATATGATATTTTTATCACATCATTATGCATTCAATAAATAGCCAATATAGGTTTTAAACTTATTTAAATCAAATAATAGTATTGAGGTCTTGTGATATGTAATGGTATACCGTGATACCGGTATGTAGCTGAAAACCTTGATAACATTGACGGTATTGAAATCGGATATTGTATGTATTGTGGTATAAAACCGGTTTACTTACCGAAAAACTGCTTCAGCCCTTATATTATACACTTAAGGTATTATTTCAGTATTATACGGTAGGTACGAGGGTACATCGGTATTATACGGTATGCCGTTCAAGCAGTATTTGAGCAATAACCGGTATACTAAAAAAAAAATACCCATTAAGCAAATACTGATATTGTAAAAAAAATAAACGTAATCGATATAACTTCAGTGATGATATTATACTTACTAATTTATACGACGATCATGGTTATCAGTAGAGAAATCAGAATTTGTACCACTAGTGTGAATTTTGTAAAAAAAAATACAGAAAACTCGAGAACACATATTTTATTCAAAATGATTTAAAATGTAATTTATATAATGAGTGATAAGTCTATAGCGATTTTCTACACCTCCGGTTGTAAGGTATATGCGTTTAATCATTATGTGCACGAAATACATTATCTGGGGTGCTGCAGGCTGCGCTAATGTGGGCGAAGAAATGTGCCGCTGATGCTGCCGACAACAACAATGCCGATTCCGAGGATGCAGATTGGCGTTCTCTGTTCCGGGAACACTTTGCGCCCATCATTCAGTATCACAAGATCGCAGCGAGTGTAATTTTAGAAGAAATAATGCCGTTGGGAGTGGTTCCTGACCGGGATTTGTTGTCAGCGCTTGCTTATCAGGTATTTTCAAAATCAATATTTATATTATTACAATTAAAAAAAAAACAGCGATTAAGTTGTTTGAAGTTTATAAAGTAATAGATAGTAGTTCGAAGGACTTTTGTATTGCTATGAAAATGTCGACAAGCGATCATCAAAAATTGAAGCAATGGATATTTTTTTACCTTAAAACTCATTTAAAAGTTTAGAATACAAGAGGAGTGAGTGAAGTAGTGACATGAAGCAGCGAAATAGGAACTGTGGTTAATACTAATTGCGGTTTATACTAATTCCCTCATTTAAATTTTTAAGTGTTTATTTTTGCATACAATTAAAACGATAAACAAATATTAGTTCAATAGGCAATGTTGATATACACACGAAATTTGAAAAAAAAAGTATAATATATAGTCCTTTTTTCGAATATTAAATTAAAATGATGATGGGTTATTATTATACAACCTAGCTACCTTCACTTTATTATATTATAACATTTTAATTCGAACAGTTCGATTTTTGCATCAAGCACTGAAGGTGTTCATGTCAAAGTTCTGTTCAGCTTGGTTCAAAAATCAGAAACTTAAATTTGATAATAGTTGAACCAAATAAAGTTCCTACTGTACTGAATTGAAATTGAATCAATGAAATCAAAATGTTTACCGAATTTTATGAAAAAATTATTAAAAATTATTGTTTAATATTATCCTTCATCATTCTAATATATAATATTTATTAATTACATAATATCAGGCAATTAATTTTGCTTTTAAAATTGTTTTATACATTTGATTCACAAGCCTCAAAAACCAGCTATGGGGATCGTAACATCACTATCCAGTATAATATTGAATAGAGGTTATGGTTTAAAAAAAAGTAAAAAACAGAACAATTCTTTGACAAAAAAATTATTATGAAATACCTTTTGTTTGAATTCATTGTTGGAAAAGCGCATCTACACTGCTACAGTAGGTACTACGGTGATATAATAAACTTCGGAGAGTTTATAAAAACATAATAATCAGGATTGTGAATTTGATGCAGTAAAAATCTATAAGATCCTATAAATCATAAAAATGCATTTCAATCTCAAAAAATACAGTATATTATTGACTATAAAATATCCTGAGAGCAATAAAAAATCGAAGTTTAAAATGTGTAAAAATGTATGATGTCGCTATAGAAAGAATAAACTACCTACAATTATTTTTATTGGTTCACAAAAATGTATAAAATTAATGCGGGTTAAAAGTTTTAATTAACGAGAATTTTCAAAAAAATTTATAAAAATTAAAAATTAACCTTCAAAGTCCAATAAATACCTACAAATTCGATATTTTTATGTACTGTGGTAAAAAAATGCAAAATTAAATGTTTAAAATTGATTGGTATCTAATTCTTACTTTGTGATCAGAATTCTATATTTTACGATAATAATCTAAAACGAATGCATTCATCTACGAGTTCACTGCTCCAGTATAGTCCAGTCATAATAATGTAATATAATATATGCAATTAAGTTACGATATTTATGCTTGTTGATCACGTGTTTGGACAGGCTGACCCGAACAGCGTGCGGTTGGACTCCATCACAGGGGCCGGCGACAGGGATCAGTTGCGGTGCGGTCGACGCCGGACGAGGTCCATGTCTGTGCAGAGTGGCGGCGCGGGCGGCGACGAGGACGACATGCAGTCCGGCTGCCATCAGGTGAGCGTCGCGGCCGGCCCGTCGATCACGTCCGTCATCAGCGGCCTGGGACATCAGCCACCAGCCACGCCTACGCTGAGCAGTGGCGGCAGTGGTGGCAGTGCGGACGTTGTGGGCCGCCAAAATCAGCGGCCACCGCCGCCCAGACGCCGGCGGCGCCCCTCGTCGTCTGTGCACCATCACCATGGACAGCGGCCGCAGCAGAAGCACCAGCACCATCATCACTATCACCCGCTCAACCGGCACAACCTGTCTTCGGACTCGACCAACAGCCGTAGTTGTTGTACGAGTGATGACGAAACGGGAGACGACTTAACGTCGTCCTAAACGCGAACGCCGCGGCCGTACGCATCGCGTGCCCACGGATATAAAAGCGACGAATCGCGTCTTCCCCTCGTCATATTCATAATTGTATTAAAATAAATTATGTAACTATATTAGCTGATCCCTTGCACTTCGTCTCCCGTTAAAAATTCCAACTCTGTACACGAGATTTATTTGTGATAATGTGAGCAGTAGGTACATATACTATCGAACCCCGCTGTAGGTGCACACTCTTTACGTATAGTATTTTTTATTTTTTATTTTAACTGAGGACACAAGTGCAAATCAGTCACCTTGGTAGGCAATGTGATGTGAGAATTCGACTTGACGCATGCTAAAACCTGACCTGCCCGATTAACCTTTTTAAAAAAAATAAAAAAAATTCTAATTTCTACTAAAAATTAGGAAAGTTGCCCGGAAAATAAGTTATTAATTAAAATAAACTTTGCAAATTATATACTAATACACATATTTTACGGCACTGCAACCCTCAGGTTTCCAGCTACCTGCAACCTGACCTTTTTGTCCGTTACATTACCTATGTGTTTGACTTGCTCTTGTATATATTTGACTTGTAGCATTTCGAGTTCTGCGACTTAAGTTTGTTTAAAATATTAAGCGTGATTTCTTTGAACTAACCATGATGGACAAACACTTATCAAAAAACTCACTGTGCAATTTTCATTAATTTTTCGATTGAATCGACTGTGAAATGTGCACTAAGAAATGATAAATCAACTATTTTATACCATAGATGAATTTGTTTTAGACGATAAACGTGATGCCTTTACCGATTTAAATAGGGATTCAGTTTTATACTATATATAGAGAGATGTAAATATATTATAAAATTTCACTTCTCGGAACAATTCATACACACACGCGGATCAAACACATTATTAGACGGACAAAAAGGTCAGGTTGCATGTAGGTATGGAAATTGGAAACCCGCTGGCCGTCGTGCCGTACAATATGTATGTTGCGCATAGATGTACAATTTACACGTAAAAAAATTATTTTTGCCGATTTTAACCCCATAAAATTACAATTTTGAAAAATCCTTTCTTAGTGCTCTGTGAAATTATAATATTAATCTATCCTCAAAATATCAAGTCGATAACTCTAATAGGCTCAGCTCTGCGTTGATTATGGATCAGAAACACACTTTCCTTTATATGTATATATTATAATTATTTTTAATTATATTAAAATATTATACTATATAGTATATAGTAAGTTCATCCCACATGTGCCTTCGTCTTACTATTTAAATACTATTATATAATACCTATGTCTTATACCAAAATGCACGTTTAGCAAATCCAATTTTGCATTGTTAGCACGTTACAGCAAATTAACCTTTTATCAAAGTGAAATGTAAGCACATTATCAGCTGTATTCTCGATCGTTGGTTTTTTAAGATATCTTGATTTTTAAGTGAATTACAATGAAATAATTTAATAACTAATAATCCGAGACAAGAGAACACAGGTAAAAGCTCTTATTACACCTTTCTTTAAATTTGATAATCAGTCAATGCTCTCTAATATTTAAGCTAACCACACAACGTTAGAACAGCTGAACGCACCTTTTTGTAGATATGTAATATATGCATCAGTAAGACGGAGACAACCAGTGACGGATTTAAGAGGGGTCAGAAGGGCCTGCTTCGAATACCTAAATTATGCATTTAATGGCGTACGCAGAAACTTCTAAGGGCGTTAAGGGATTAGACTAGCCGACCCACCATGCTATGGGGTTATATTTGCTTAAATAAAATAATTACACAATATTTAATCATAGTTATCAGCTGTTATTCAAATATACAATAAATAAGGTCCCTATATTTATGTAGTGTGTAGCTAATAGATTCAAAAAGCATTCCACCAATTTCGAAGAAAGTTTCAGAGATTAGTGTCTTATAGAAATACCAGAAAAGTTAGAAAATAATAATTTGGAGTACGTTCAAAAATATACCAAGTACTATCTTGCCCATCTCGGTCAAATTAGTTCAAAAAGTAGCATCGGTATACCGATGCCAATTTTCCAGTGAACTGAAGTGAACACAGCAAAGCCGAGGTACTCCGATAAACTGCTATATTTTATGTTTGTTCATTTCTTCCTGGGCGAAGTCGGTTAGCTACAGTATCTTATAAAAATCATTTTCACGATTTCATGCAGTGGAATAACAAAACTTTCCCTTTATCGACCAATACATACCACGACACTAATTTCATACGACCAATTGTCGTAAACTCATCTTGACGCCCAAAGCACGCTATTACTTGTTTCATTAAAATATTTTTCAGTGGAACTTAATCAATCTTTATAAGTTTATTTAACGGCAGTAGAACATGCTCAGTCAGTAATTCTAATTTTTAACATAATCGCTCTCACTCTTCATCATCTCTACTGTGTTCTTGCTTTTAACTAATAATGTTGAATGAGAACCTGGATCCAATTTAATTTAAAAAATATAAACACTGATTGCATCATTATCTCACTATGAAAATAACATAATTGCATATTTTAAAAAGAAAAAAAATGTTATATTATAATATTATAATATGTTTGTAAAAAATTAAAATTGGCTTGTAAACTTTTTAAACGTGCCTATGTAAAATTCTAAAAACTTATCCCCCATACAGATATTTTATGTGAGTATAGTAATTATTTATTTACCTTGTATTTAAAATCCAAATTTGTAACTATATCGATCAAAAAAAAATTAACAATGAATTTTCGGATTGTAGGATAAGTTAATTAAACATTCAATATTACTATCAAATTAACACAGTTCATCGATCATAAGTAAAATTTAAGTCAATGGAAGAAATATGTTGAAATAGTGCATTCGATAATGTCAAAAAATTAGTAAAACATTCATGCATTTTAATATTAAAGTCATATTTATGCGATAACCATCAAATTTATAAATTTAAACATTTAGATAGGTGTACATGAAAATGCAATTAAATCAGCCCCAAATAATATATGGTGTTATAGTGTATATGCGACCACCGATTAAGTCTTAATTATTAAAATATGTATTTTAATACATTGACTATAATAGTTGTTAAGTGTAATTGTTATTGTATTCATAAAAAAAAACTATTAAAATGGGGTTAAAATAATAATTTATATTACATATTACTAAAAAGATAAAAACTACTTATATTGTGCTATTTGGTATTAATCGTATCATATTATGTATCTAAAATGAAATAGGTAGTACATAAGGTACTATAAGTACATTAGATAATACATAGTTATTAGTTGTATAGAGACACGAATAAAAATATAGACATTTATATAATGCAGAAAAATTGTTTTGTTCAATAATTTTTAAAATATAATACCTAATCATAAGCCACATCTGTTAACTACTATAAGTCATAACTGTCTATAATTATTAAAACTGCCATTATAGAGTTTGAATTTAAGTGAAATTCGTTTATTTCACGAGCAACAAAGTATTGCTTATTGGATAATACAGTTGTAACTTGTGTTATTGTTTTTTGATAAAATGTGTACCTATAATTAAAGTTTTATAGGCTAGTCAATTTAATGCAATATCTATTAATATTATAATATACCTACAATATATCTTGAAAGCCATGATTTATAATGTTTGTTTAACTCTATATAAGATACAAATCCAGTGCTCAAATTTTGCAAAAAAAATTGAGGTCTGACGCTGATCTTATCTCAGAAAACACCGTTCCATAGAAGATAAATGTTGAAGTTGCACTAGAATGAATTTGTTTTCCGCACCCACAACACATACAGTAAATTAAATAATTAATACACCTACATTTTGATATTTGGACATTTGTTCTATTGTTAAGTGCCTCGTAGTATGTGACATTGTGAAGTGCGTTGCCAGTGAATCCACGAGAAATTGGTATGAAAATTGGTTTCCGCGATTACGTCGAATATTAAAATGATGAAAACAAAATTTTATTATTATTCGTTATGCTGTTTTGTAGGTAAGTATATTTCGCGCCATCGTCGATAGTCATCAACGATAACTTATTTTCCAAGTAAATGGTATTAATTACTTTTTATTTTATTTATTAAATATATCTTACAAGTCAATAACTATGGATGCAGCTATAAAATTATTAATACCGCATCGACTGTCGTTGACTTGGGAATCGTTTCCTGGAGAAAATAACTCTATAATCATTCTAGAAATAAATAGAAACAAAACTCAAATCTCAAAACCTATTACAACATTAAAAGTAGACATAACAAAGAATGCAAGAATAAAATGAGAGGGAAAGCTTAAATCTATGACGAAATGAGAGCAGACTCCGTTCTCTTGCGTCCCGCCTCCCGCTAAGTATAGTTTCTGTATTCAGCTATCATTATCTATCCGTGTTTTTTTATAGGAAACTTTTTTACCTACTGCAGAATCACAAATCATTACATATAACTAAAATATATACCTGAAACCTCAAACGTGATAATTGAAAAATGTATAGGTATTTAAACTTTAAAGTTAAACGGTGAAATCTATTAGTTAGTTTGCTTTGATGGTGAGTATAATAATTAATAAGTATAATCCACAAGGTACAACGCTGTACTAGTATTAAAATTACTTTTGTTATAGAAGTTACAACTTGTAAGTTAGTAATTTCACTAAAATTGCTTGGGTAAAATGAAACTAGTAGGTAAGTTGTTTTACTGTAATTTGAATATAATAATAAGTTATATACGAAAAGAAAACAAATTTTCAAAATAATTATTTTGATTAAATGTGTACCTAAATGTAGTATTAATAGATTCCATTAATTGAGATTTTAATGATAGTGAGTTATGGATGCAAAAATTGATTGTGTATGCATATTCTTTTAACTTAATCAAATTAACCAAGAGCCAAATAGAATAAGTAGATACTATATTTGCTCACCAATTTGTGAACTCTGTAGATTTGAATCACAGAAAAAAGCCCAAGAAAAAAAGTTCATCGAAAAAAACCTAGAAAAAAATATAACTGAAAAAATCCCAAACAAATAAACACTCCATGGAAAAAAATTAACAGAAAAAAATTTTAATACAAATATGAACGTATGCATACATAATATATTGTGTCTTAAGTTATAATAAATATTTTTAAATGTTTTTATACTGAGTCATCAGATAGTTAATGATATAACACAGAATCCACAGTCAAAATACCTATCAGTCTTAAGTGTGTACTACATTTAAACAACAATTACACAACTTTGAAAATAATAATATAATAAGTCAATACAAGACAGGCGGTAGACGGTAGTACTTATGATATTGGTTCTTTACTCAAGTTTAATATACAAGCAGAATGGACACACACCAATGGGCCTACTATTTTTTTTTAAATTCATATCAGTAACATCAGCTAATAGGTAGTCCTTTAGTTATTATTATTTATGATCATTATCTGTTATCTATATTATGTACTTTTAAGTATAATTGTATTATGCTTTATCAAACAATTATAATCAACGAAGTATGTTAACATATAAAATAGTACTATTGTATAGCACTCTCGTAGACTTTTATTTCCGTTAGATTTTTTTTCCTAGACTTTTTTCCGCCTACCTGTCAATTTACTTTATTCAGTTTAGGTTTACACTGTTTACAGTACAGTATCTATATGGAATACGGTCTGAGACCAATTAAATAATATAGTTAATTATAGGTAGACAAAGACAATACCAAAAATCAAAAAAAATCGATTAACATAATAGTTCAATAATGAAATGGTCAATTGGTGTTAACTATATTGTGAATACCATCACCATCGTTAAATTGGTAAAATATTATATTATTTATTCTATATTTTGTTTAAATATTAAATAAATATACCATATTAAATTTATAAGTTCATGTAAAATTTTTGAGTCTTAATTATTTCATCTAATATATATATTTGTATCATAAACTTAATAATAATAATAAAACCATGATATTCTAACTGTGAAAGTAGTTCGATAGTAAACTAATAAATTGCTGACATAGGTACATAGTTGTAGTTATTCAAAATTACAACAATTTAAAATTTATATTTAAGTGTTATAAAAAACACATGAGAACTTAAAGACTGTTAACAATTTATTGTAATTAAATAACATTTTATTGTGAGATTACAAAACAATATATAATCGCCTAGGACTTAGCGCCATTTTATAATTAATTACATCCACATCGAGAAGATGTCCCAATGAATGGACATCAATGCCAGTCAATTAGCCTATCCTAAATACAGTGGTACAACTAGACCTCTAAAACGCAGGGTGCTAAATCAGTAAATACATCACAGAGTTGTTTGTGGGGGGGAGCCCCCCCCCCCCGCTGCATCTAAACCTACAATACTCGATAAATCAACATTTTAAAATACATATTAACACACTTCACATAAATAAAAGAAAATAAATTAATAATTCTCTTTTTTTTCTACAACATCAATAATATATTGGTACATTTTAATTTCATAATATTGTTAATAAATAACTAAGATATCATACTACATTTTAAATCAGCATAATTTTTCTGGGTTTCATGAAGTATAAATAATTCCGCAACTATGTAATGTGAAATAGTTACAGAAAAGTTCATCGACGGCCATATGAATTATAGATCAAACAGATGCCAATGATGTATCCTGCTATTTGTTTTCACATAAACTGTCCATTATAATATACATATAACAAGTTAAACACAAAACTGCCGTTAGATTTAAATAAATTTACCCAAAAATACATAATAATAAATAAAATACAATATTTTAACCTGACCATTAATGCTCAATGTTATGATATCATATTATTGTATTTCATAGTCAATACACTCTAAATTGAACGAGTAACGTTAAATTGTATATTGCTAATATATTCATGTAACTATATCATAATTGTATGGTTACACATAAATATATGTTAAATAAATTAACTATTTATTTGATGCTGGACCACATAATATTATTATGCGTAATCCATAGTGTATCTATGCAGTACAAATATTTTAGTTTTTTTACAACAACGAAAAATGCTATGCATTTGGATTCAATCGCATGATATTTACATCTATTTTGTTAACTATTTGCAATACTAATAATGGCCAAATAATACGGATTTCATCGGTTAAACAGTAGGTGTACCGTACTTTTAGGCGTTAGAAAAATAACGTAGGGTAGGTAAGAACAAATGCGGGCGGTGGATAATTGTTGTCGTCTCAACCGCGGAAGACCTATGCTGTAGTATGGCCTATCATGTGCGTGAAGTTGGCCGCCCCACCATGACCAATTTATTTGAAAGTTATGTTATCATTTTGCAAATTGGTTTTCAGATATTGCAAATAAATTACCTACAAGGTATGAAAAATATAAGATGGGGGGCAACTTCACGCTACACCCCCTTTTGAGCTGCGTAATGAAATGTGCTGCTAACATTTTGCAAATAGCCGATAACTTGTTTATAATTTGATTCCAAAAACCATACCAATCAATGGTGTTTATACGTAGGTGTAGTTTATAGTATAATTTAAAATTATATTATGTAGGTAATACACAATTGAAATATACTACTTACAGAAGTATTTTATAGAATATATCGGGCTACTATTTAATATAAATTTAATATAGAATAATTGTTTTTTACCTTTATAGCCTTAATACATGGTAATAATATTACAATAAACATAAATAAATAATTTTTTATATATTTATTTATTAATTTTTTTTACTCTATATTTGTAGGAACATAACATGGGTATAAATTATTTAATTTTTATTTAAAGTTAATGAATTATAATTTTATATTCCTATGATAAATGTGGTAGATAGTAAATATTATTAGCTATATGCCTGAAAAACATGAATACGTTCTCACGCACCAACATGATGTTGGTCTCAAGGTTACTCGTAAGTCGTATTGCCGTATTATATTCTTTAATGGTCTAGACGCTTTATATGTCCACTTTTCTAAGCCAGCTAAAGACAAAAATTTACAAATATGAAAAATAAACTTGGGTTAAAAAACACTCAACTATAAAAACTAAGTGATAAAAGATGGATTTGTAGATTTAAAAGCTGCAATGCACTTATACAAAATTACAAATCTATTTTAATGACTTTGGATGATGAGATACTTGAACGAAAATCAAAAGAAGTGGCGCAAGCAATTGGTAAGTTATTTAAATAGTTTAACTATGAGTTACATTGTTCTTATTTTAATGTTAGTACCTATTTCATTATTTTCATTATAGGAGTCGGTCATTTTTTTTATTAGAGAATATACAATCTATACCCAAAGGCCAAAGGCATAATAAGAATATGTGCTACCTACATAATACAGTCAAATTCGCTTATAACGATGCCGTATATAACGATATTCCGGGTAAAACGATCAAAAGCAATGTATTTGGTTGGTTTTATATGTTATGTGTACTACTTTTATTCGTATATAACGATATCGGTTATAACGATAATCCGGATATAGCGATGTTATTTTAAAACGAAAATTTGTTTTTATAATCACCTATAGCGATTATTAATACAGTATTGTAGTAGTAAATTTGATTTCGACCAAATCGATATGACTTAATCTTATCTGTAACAGATAATGTGTCTTGTGCGACCGTACTGTATACAGCATACGTTTCTTACTCGTTTAGTCGCCGTTTTGATTGCTATCCGTTTAGACACGTTCTGAATTCCGTAGTTAAAAATGTCAAATAAAAGAAGACGCTGTTTCACTATTGCTGAAAAAGTGAAAATAATTGAACGTTTAGAATGTGGTGTTTCTAATAAAGATCTTTGCCAAGAGCTAGGAATTAGTCAATCAACACTATCTACCATATGGAAATCAGAAGACCAAATAAAAAGCGTTTTTCAAAAAGACGTGACATCTAACAAAAGGTTAAAATGTAGCCAACATCAAGACGTCGAACTGGCTCTCTTGGAATGGTTCAAAATACAACGATCTAAAAATATTCCAATAAGTGGTCCGATACTTCAAGAAAAAGCGACCGAATTCGGGAAGCGTTTTAATAAAATCGATTTTCAATGTTCTTCTTCTTGGATTACCCGTTTTCGTCAAAGACACAATATCGTTTTTGGAAAAATAAGTGGAGAATCGTCAAGCGTTCCTGTTGGTGTTTCGGAAAATTGGCTGGAACACGTTTGGCCTAATTTGCGTAAAAATTATGCAGATTGTGACATTTATAACGCTGATGAAACTGGATTGTTTTATCGTCTAACACCATCTCAAACATTACGTTTTAAAGGGGAAACATGCAGTGGTGGTAAATTATCTAAAGAGCGACTCACAATTCTTGTAGCCTCTAATATGACTGGTTCTTACAAACAAAAATTGTTAGTAATTGGAAAATCTAAGACTCCGAGATGTTTTAAAAATGTCAAAAACTTGCCAGTCGACTACAAAAGCAATAAAAAAGCATGGATGACCGGTGACATATTTTCCGACTGGTTAAAAGATGGTTAAATTTATATAAATACCTTGAATGTTAAAATACATATGTAATCTTAAATAACAGTAAAAAATGTGTTTAATAAATCAATTTTTCAAAAAAACTATTTTTTTTTTTTATGATCCGGATGTAACGATGTTCGGTTATAACGATCAGATTCCCTAGGTCCCTAGAAGATCGTTATAAGCGAATTTGACTGTATTTAAAAAAACATGAATAGGGTGAGGGAAGAAACCATCCAATGATCGCCCTTCTTTTTGCTTAAATATATGTGCAACAATATATTTTTTCAAATTATTATTAACATTTTTTTTTTTCGTTATTCTTTAAAAAGATCTCTGCACCGGTTCCTTTTTAATCGTCGTGGAGGGTTTCCAGGAATTGTGCGAGTGGCTAGGTCGGATATCAGAGTATTTGCGCGAGCAGTTTGTTGGAAAAACGTTTGTAATACATTTCAGCTTCTTCGTATATATTATGCCGTATGGTTTTCATGTTTAAGTCAGAGTGAAGAGTATAAATAGAGATATAAGGGGGAGCATTGGTGATGGTGCGTAAGATTTAATTTTGAACAGTTTGTATTTTATTGAGATTGGATTTTTTGGCATTGCCCCACAGTTGGAAATTATAATATTCTTTAGTAAATTAACAACCGCATACTAATTTTGAAACTATTGATTTGGTCATATACCTACACATAACGTCTCATTCTCATACTCTCATGCACACGCGATATTGGCATATTGCACTTGCGCGCAGACGCCAGACAGCCCGACGTCTACTATTGACGATCGTGTTGGTACGGCTGGGTTCTCACCACTTCCACACGACAACACCGCTATCACAATATTATTATTCCCAATACGACAATTTTATTATAATACAATACCCACCACCCACCACCCACCACCAATACGTTCAGAGTCGGACACCGACACACCGTCGCGTGATCGGTGCCACTACCCATTACCCACCAACCACTACCAGTCGATCATCGGTGGCGCAGGCTCCGTCGCACTGATAACACAATGACTTATCACCCTCCCACCACGGCCACCAGCAGGCTGACCTTGGTCGGTTGATAATCCGTGTGGCGCTGTCGCAATACTCACAGGTGTGAGCCGTGAGGCGTTCGCTGTTTACTGTTTAGTGTTCTGTCTTCTGTGCCGAGCGCTTGAGAGTCAGCTCTGTCTGGGAGTGCGTTTGCCGGTCACATTTTCACAACCTCGGCGACAAGGCTATGAGCAGCAAGTGTCTGTCCTCGAACTCTCCAACGACATATCCATTCATCAATCCAGTATTCCAGTCGTGTTCCAGGTTCCGACACAGCGAGTGGTAAGTTGTCACCTTGACGCAGTTACAACCGAGTACCTAGGTATTCGTGCTTTTATTATTCTAGGTTTACCCTTGTGAACTTCTATTGATTTCAATTGACCCATCGTATTAATTATTACCAGGATTATTACTCAATGATTGGGTAGAATTTTCGAATAGTCGATTGGTTGTGTTCTCGTTTCTTTCAATTACTATTACAGTTATTTCTGCACTCTACTCTTACTCTAAGGTGTTAATTTAGTCTGCTGTACTCGTCAAACTCGCCTGCATTTCATACAGGTTGGGGGAAAATGGCTTTATATACTTATCCCAATTGATTGGTTAGTCTGTAATAGTGACTTGTGTTGTACTTTATATCTCTCGTATTGTAGATAAATTCTTGTGAATAATTAATACCATAATGTGAATTAATGTATTGATATTGTATTAATGATCTTGATCTTAACATTACCTTGATTGTGTAGTTTTGTGTAACTCAATATTACCCATACGTAACCTGACCTACTGTTTGTTATCTGTGTTAGGTACCCATACCTGACTTAATCTGTCAACAAATGCAAATTATGTAAAACAATGATATCAACAGAATTTACCTATTATTACAATTTAATCTCATTATGGGTACCTAGTTAGATTCAATTTATTTATAGAACCTTAAACCATTGCATTATAAGATAAATGTAGGTATACATTTCTTATTTAGGTATACTTTTCTGACGTAAGCAAGGTTCAATTTATACTTACATTTACACATAGCAGTATACAATTGTGATTAGCAATACGTAGGTACATACTATAATTACAGCAACTGAGATTATTTAACATTAAACATACTACCTATATATGTACCGAGGTATGTACCCATAGTAATGCTGAATAGGTATAAGTTATTTATCTATAATAATATGTGTGTTGACAATGCCTAGTTGATAACTTACCTACTGAACATATTTTAGATAATATTTGTCATAGAAACTAATTATAAATTAATCAATATTACTGAACATTAGTTATGTAGTTATTTACTTGTTTAAATAGTATCAACTTCAGGCATTCTAAATTAAATAACCAATTATATAATTTAAATTATCTTTTTCTTCTTCAAATTTTCAAATTTTTTTTTAACTCATTTAGGTAGGCTAAAGCCATTTTATAGGCCACATTGAACTCTATTTTTTGAATATTTTAATCTCAACCTTTATGGAATCTCTTTAAAAATAATACAATCTTTGCTTTTTTCATAAATTACTTTATACTTAGGTTACATTATTTGAAATAGAATAAAAGATTGAATGGAGTCAATGTTGCCAGTTGGAAATCTTCTTCTTTCAGATAAAAAATAGTTATCCAAATCAGACAATTCAACAAAGCCTTATAATTTTTCATGCGAAGTCATTTTTTTTTAATAATACACCATATCAACCCCCTTCTCTCCTAAGCTGGGGACTTACTAGTTTATAAGATACTTTTAATAATTATAATGGCCAATAGATATACATGTACTCTATCCAGCTAGACAAATATAGTATCAAACTGTTTGTATATTTCTTATTTTTCTTATTTTGTTCTACATTCTGTGTTCTAATGAATGATTTCAAGAAATAAGCATTATTAGTTATTTTCTAGGGCTGGGATTTTGATGCACGTTGCACTGTTTTACAAAGTTTACTGTATGATGCTCATATTGTCACAAATTGTTTTATGTACTTTTGATTTTTGAATGAGTTTATTTTGAGTCATTTTTGAATTTTTGAAATTATTTAGGACATTAAATACCCAGCCCTAATTATTACCTAACTACTTGAGAGTTGAAACATTTGATCAAATTATGACTTGTACAGTATAATTTTTTTATCGTCACCAATAATTGAAGTTAGATACTGAGACATCGAGTAATTAAATTATGAAATACTTAACATAAACAAAAGAGTTTTTAAATTTATTTTTTAACTAAAAATAATCAAACTTTTCACTCATACTCTAAATTTAGTCTCTATTTTCACCAAACTAACTTCCAACTTAGTTAGACACGTTTGGAATATTTCAGAAACTAACTCATATTCTAACATAATTAGTTTTTGTATTAAAGTAACTTAACTTTAACTAGTTGAACAAATTAACAAAATTACTAACTTTCCCAGTTTTGTAAATGGGTATTGTAAATTGGTGGAAAAGTATAACAATTACGGCGGTAACTAAAATATAATTTTCAAATTGTATAGAATTTTGAAAAATCTTTAAAACAAACTCTGGGCCTCTTAATAAAAATAAGAAATAAAGCATAATATACTACTAGGTAGTGATGAGTAGAAAAACAAATTGGTAGAAATTATTGAATTACCTACTTATTCATGTTAATATATCCATAGTAATTTTTATAATTGTATGATTTTTTTAAACTTGTTATGTAACTGTAATTCTATAATGATTATACCTGGTGTGATTTAACATATGAATAAATAATACCTGTCATATCTATTTGTATAAAAAAAGAGTAATATGTGTTTAGTTTAATAAAATTATATATTCATAGATTATATAGGATTTTTCTATGTTTAACAGTTGTTATAAATCATTTTTTTTTTTTGCAGATTGTTTGTTTTGTTTTTGAAACACTCGAGTCACTATGAAGGTCAATTTTTACACCTTTATATGTTAAAATTACGTCTTGTATCAACACATTTCCTTAAGCAGCCATAAAAGCATTAAAATGTGCCGTGATTGGGATATGATTATCTAATTTTTATATTGATATAAATTTGAATTTATAAACTGTGTCAAGCTGTTGAAATTACTGCAGTGGTTTGCAGTAAGTAGTTTGTTATTGTAGTAATTTGAATAGTTGTTCACTAATTGTGGTAACAAATATTCTTATTTTCAGGGATTTACCCAGAGTTTGAATTGTATGAAAATGAAACTAACTTTGTGTTGTACCGACACACATATGCTTAGTAAGCAGGTAAAATATTTTCTTTGTTCGTATTTAATATTATTGAATCACGCAATTTTTTTTTATAATTAAGCAACAATTTGCAACCTTGGGAAATCTTCCATTTACAGACTAGTACATTTGTGTATGATTAATGGTTGATTTTTTTTTGTAAAATATGTGATTTAAAAACATAAAAAATTGTTTTTAACCTTTTTAAGGACATTATAATTAATTGATTGTATTAATTCAGTAACTATATTTTGGTAAAACATTTCATTAAGTATATTTAATATTTATGTTTAATAAGAAAAATCTTATTTAAATTCAATTTTAGTTATTAAATTATTTATTTTAATTATATTTTTGCATTTTGCCCAATTACAGTATATAGTATTTCTAGTTACTACTTCACTCAAATTAACAGTGAATAAAGGAAATAGTATATTATACATATAATATTAAGAAAAAAAAATACAAACAAATCTGTGAAGTTTTACAAATTATAATTTAACTAAGTAAAAATAGAGAAAATGGTCTGAGTTTGGAATGTACATACTATAAACTTTATATACATTGTATTCTAGCCTTAATCTTTAATAGATTGTTACACTTAATCCCATTGAATACTCAATTTAATTAATTACAGGTTGAAACAAAATTTGAGATGTTATTAGAAGAATATAATTCAGAAAAATTGATTTTGATTGGTATGCCGTTGGAAAAATTGCCATTGAATCGTGATGGGTTACCACTTATTGTAGAAAATATAAATGATTATATAATTGACAAAGGTATTTATAGTTATATTCTATAGTTAGAATTGATAATTGTTAAACATAATTAAATTTAAATTATAATTTTTGATTATTTAATTTTAAAAAATTTGTTATTTTTAGGATTATATGAAGAATGTCTATTTGATGACGCATATTCAACTAATGGACGTAAAGCCAATATTATAAATGCTTATGAATTAGTGAGTGGTTCAAGGAAAAGTTGTAAAACAATCCTAGATATTGATGCAGTAGATGTTGCATCAGTGTTGATTATGTGGCTTTACTACTTACCAGAACCATTGATATCTTCAACACAATTTTCAATGATTTGTGGTAATTTAATTATTTGTTGTTTTTATTATAAAGTACTTGTTTTATATGCTACTTATATAACATTTAGTAGTATAACGAAAATTTAAATGTTATCTTACATGTTTTACTTAGGTATTTATGTTAATTTACATTTATTTCATAGTTTGACATCATGCCTAAACATATTCTGCGACATATTATTGCTATTTCCAGTAGATTAAAATAATTTTTCCCCAGTACATTTTTTAAAGCAGTTTTCCTCCATATTTTTAAAATATTTTTTTTATGTAGCAAAATAAATGTTTAAATATTTAAAGAAATATATGAAGTTGTTTTAATATTAATACAAATATATTATATAATAACACAATCTTATATGTATAATATATATTGTCCTCTCATTGATACAATAAAAAGTAGTATTATAATAAAAAATCTGTGATTTTCAAAACAAATTTTATACATAAATACATTTTTTTAAATATGGTTGAGGGAAATGTCCTACTTCCCCCCAAAAATAGCTGGGGACAAAACTATCCTACATCCAAATAACTGGTATGAGTAACCTTAAACATGTTTTTCAATGATAAAAAATGAGCACTAGATTATCATCATAAACACTAACCAAATATCCATGGTCGTTGGACACACTGGCCATAATTTAAATTTACACTATTATTTTCAATCTGAATCTGACCATGAATAAACTATTTGTTGGTTCTATATTTCCAGCTAGCAAACGGCCTTGTACTTTCAAATGTGGGTAGCATACTAAATAAATTAGGTTTCATGTATGAACCATATTAAACAAGTGATTACTATTGTTTTAATGTTGGATGAAACTATTGTTTTGTATCCCTGTATTGTTTTTATTTATAAAATACATATAATTATAAAGTTATATCATTTTTATATGACAATAGATCTCAATGTCAATAAAAAATATAGTGAAATTATTAAGTCCATGGACAATATTAGCAGACTAACTTTACAAGGAGTGATGAACATTGTGGATTCTTATGAGAAGCAACACAAGTCATATAAGGAGAAACTAGGAATTCTTTTCACACTGCTTTTGACAAAACACGTAGATATTGTTAGCCAAAATAATTCGTCACAATTTTTGGACAATTTAAAGGTTGTTTTGATGTAAGTTTTATTTTTGTATGTGTATAATTGTTATAAATAGATTAAAAAAAGCATGTTTTAAATTCTAATAAAATAATAAGCCTAATTTACTTGAATTAAGTGATATGCAGTGTGACAGCTTGTAGTGATGAATGGAACACAGGCATAAACACCACTCAAAATATTGCAAAAAGTTATTTTACAGTAAAAGTGCAGTAGAATCCCAATTATCCTTCTACTGATTACCCATTTTTCTCATTTAATCATCAGAAGCCACATTTGAATATAAACCTTGTGCATTACATCATATTTGAGACTTTTCAGAAATTATGTCATTGTACATAATTGATAGATATCATTTTTAAAATTGACAGATAGTTATAACTTATAATCGACTTAAAAAAAATAATTATAAATAATGAACCAATGAGTGATAATAACTAATAATTATGTATATTAATATTATGTTATAATTAAAAAAATAATAATTCATGTTTATGTTTGTTTCAAAATATTTTCACTTTCTTACTAAGCAGTCATTTTGATCATTTGTTAGGGTTCTAGTTCCAAGACTGACGGTTTATTGAGCTTTTACATTACTTAAATTTAATCAATGTATAATATTACCGCATCGTACAGTTTGATTAATACAATCAAAAATAATTTGTTATTGAATACAATGTTCAAAGTGACTCTAGCTTATAATAATATATTCGTTAAGGTCAGTGTTGCTCTACCCAGGCTTAAAACATTTTAATTGTGATCTCAAAAAATGTAACACCAAATAAATAATTAGTCTCATATTGATGGCAACCGTGATATTTGGTAGGGGGTCTCCTAATCGAAAATGATTTATTTGATGCATCTAAAACGGTTGTGCACCACTGGTTAAGATCATTGATATACAGTCCAACTATTTCCAACTTTTTAAACTCTAAGTCATCAATACCTAGAACTTTTTTCCACTCTAGAATGTCCAATTTTTGTATTACTTGATCATTACTTAATAACCAGGGCTCGGGACTTATAGCACTTAAAATCATTCAAATAAAGTGTAAATAACAGTGTTTAAAAACATCATAATAAGCATTCAAATAAGCATTTAAAAAACTTAAATTTAAGCAAAAATATTTATTTGAAAATAAAAACTAAAAAATCTTTATATTACAAAAAAAAAAAATTAAAGTCACTTTCGAGATTTTAAGGTTTTCTAAAAATAAAATGTAAACAATATTTACAAATAATTGGAAAAAAATTAATTAATTAAATACACGGCAAGTTAGATAAGAATTATTTTTAATTATAATTCTATTATAAACAACTTTGCTGAAGAAAACTAGAAAAACTGATCAAAAATAATCATAAAAACTGGAAATTAGCATATATTTTTTAAATCGCTGAAAAAAGCAAAAAAAAGCACTTTCAAATTGCATAATTGAACGTGATGTAATATGACATACACTTCCATAGCGATTTGCTAAATTTTAAGTCAATCCATAAAAATAAGCTAGTGCTCTAAGTCCCAAACCCTGTCAATAACGTTTTGGCCAGTCTCTTCAACTTTGAGATAGCCAAGTCTGACTGTATTGTATAACCCATGATATGGTTTGACAAATAGACAACATATACAGTGATGCTGCTGGCCAAAAACAATTTGGCCTAGTTTTATTTTTATTGCAAGATGTTATCATTCATCATATCTTAGTGTTGCCATTGTTGTCCATGAAAAATAAAGATCATTATCATTATTTTTAAAACAGACAATTAATAGAGAAAGGTCGAACATGTGTTACCGTATAGAGTATATTATATATACTTTGGTGGATCTTGTGTGTCTACTATATAAATACAATACATTGTGATATAAGTATGAGAAATTATTAATTTTTAAATTGTCTTTTTGATTTGTTTGAAAAATATCAGAATGGTAGGGTAGAGGGAATACATTTGTGCATCATCTCCTTAAAACCCCTACTAGCCGCAATTTATAAAGTATATCTATATTATAATAATTATGCATTGCATATTAATTAATTTTTATTGATCAGTTATTTTAAAGTATATATTTCTCAGATTGACAATTTTGAAATATTTAATTAATTAATTAAGCAAATCATATTTATCTATTGAGATTATTAAGTAATTGTATTATTTCATATAAAAAGATTAATAATTGTAATTTAATTTTTGTATAGGAAAGCAGAAGTTAATTATGATGAACCGGAATATAGTATTGGTTTTAATAAAAAAACAGGAAAGATAAAATCTTATTCTAATCAAGATGAAAATGAGTTTAATAAATATAATCTATGTAACAAGAAGAATCTATTTCGGTAAGTTATGTTTAAATTGGATTTTTAATATAAACATTATTTTAAATATAGTATTTCAATCAAATGGGGCAACAAGGTAAAGAGTAGCTTGGGAAATTAGGTTTATTTAAAAATTCAAGTTGACATGTACAGGGAGCTGAATGGCATTTTGTGTTGGTGCTGGTAGCAGGTCGTTCAGTGATGATGGATTACGCCTAAACGCTGTTGTGGATGATGTTGATGCAAAAGTTAAATGTTCAGCTTTGATGAAATCAAGTAGCTGTAATCTGACTGAATTTTTTTCGGAAGAGGACGTTCATTACAACTCATTTATCAATGATTTATCATATGATAAGGTACAATTTAATACAATTTCTATCTACTGAAATAAATGTATTTATTAATAAAATGTTTTAATAATTATTTATATTTTTATTTTATAGAACAATTTGAATACTAAATCAGTTGATAAATTGTCTGATGATAACTTGTATGACAGTTCAGTTTGTGTTACTAATGAGGTAATTTGAAAATTCAAGTAATACAATTTTTTTTAATAAGGTTATTTTTTTTTTTTTTGTAGTTATATAGTTCCCAAATTGATGACATGAGAAGTGTAGAAAGGACCATGCAGATTCATTCCAGAACTACAATGAAACAAACAAAAACTAAATCTATTAAAAATCATGTAGAAAGGGTTTTGAAGTCAGGATTTTTATCAAATGAAGAAAGTTTGCTGTTGAAAAACACATTAGAACTCATGAAGATACTATCAAAAATTAAAAAGTTTGTACTCGAATATAATCTTTTTGAAAAAAATGTTTTGTGACTTAAATTCTTTTTTTTTTTAGTGTTCAAAATCAAATTAACATTCATAGGAGAAATAGAGAAGATGAATTTGGTTGTGAAAATGAAAAGAACAACAAACGTTTTTCAGAATTGCATTTTTTAAACAATCGCCTTGAGCAACTATCTAATCAGAAAAATAATTGTAAGCTTTTATTTTAGGCAAAGATAAACTTATTTGACTGCATAGTGCATACCATAACATATTATTTATTATGATTTATTTGACTAACAATCATTTATTTTTAGATTTAAATAAAACTGGATTATCATATGGTAGATTATACAACCGTACAGTTTTAAATCTTAAAAATGCCCAAAAAGAAGCTTTTAAGGTATTTAATATTGTGAATTTTACGTATCAAACAAAATATTAAATTGTTGTTTCACATTTTAGTTACAAGAAAATGAGAAAAATAACAAGAAAAGTCCAAACGAAAATGTTGATAAATTAATTTCTGATATTTACAACATTCAAATAGTTCTCGATTATTTGGAAAATAATTGTGGTGGTAAAGAGCTGCCATGGAGGTCAAGTAAAGGTTGTCCAGGTCACAAAAGAATGAAAAAAAAACAGGTTAGCTCTATACAAATATTTATGATTGTGAGTAATCACTTGTTCAAAAATAACATTATTTCATAATTTTGTATTTTCAGTTGAACTGTGTAACTGTAGTGTCTGATTTGCAAACAATTGGTGAGCACGAAATCATGGAAACTATAGCCCAACCGTTTTTTAAACAAGTGGAACAGTAACTTGCTCTAATGTTTAGTAAGCTTAAGTCTGTTAAGGAGTGTTAGTTGTCATCTTTTTTTTGTATTTAAATACAAAGTCTTAGTAACAATTTAATTACAATTTAGTTTTAAATGACTGTAAAATGCTATTATAATAATCCTATCTAAAATGCTATCTAATATTATTTGAGACTTATTTATAACTGGTGCCTTTAAATTATTTAACTGATATTTACTAATTAAGAATTATCTTGCATTCTTACTACATATTTTAAACCATATATTTTTTGTACAATTTATGGTCTGTACATTTTTCTTTATATTTACAGAAAAATGAGATATTTTTTTTAAGGTATGAGATTTCTTAAAATTTACCAATATACTTATTTAGAACGAAAAACAGTTGAAGCATTAAGAAATTGAAAAATATTTATTGTTCTGATATGATTGTAATTTTTGGAAAAAATTTATTTTTGATTAATGGATTAGGTCTTGAAGATTGCTCTTCTTTGAACGATTTTATTGTTTCCTAGTATTCATAACAAATATCAAAAATAATAAATAATATATAAGACACGTGAATTTGAAGCAGGACTAATTTATAAGTTTAATAAGTACTACACAGAAAATTAGTTCATATATTATTCAGCATGTTATAAAAAACAATTGTCTGTACAATAAATTATTTAATAAATTATATTTTCAATTTATTAATATTAACATAAATAAACAACAAATAACAATAAACTATATTTTTGAATGTGTATAATATTTAGTTTTTAGATTTCATATCAAAAAATTTGTTGTAAAATTATTTATTTTTCCTCAAATATTATTGATTGTTATTTCATATTTATTGTAACATATAGTCTGATTCTTAATGTTGTAGCTCAACTTATTTTTAAGTTTTAGATTTTTTAATCTAATTGTTATTTCATTTAAATGTAATCACAATCATATAGTTAAGTGAGTTGTTTATTTATTAAAAGGGTTAACCGATATACTTTTCTTAGCATAGAATACTTTTTTGTAAATCCTTGTTAATAGTATTTTAAACACAATTGTATGTTGTTTATAAAACTAATTTTTAAATTTTGTTTTCATCCTACAGATACTAGTAAATATACATAATAATTATTACTAAATATAAATTGACTACTTATTGATAAAAACATCATTGTTAAAATAATGTAAAATAATATACATTAATATGTAAATAGCCGTATTGGAAGTGCGTGCTGTTGGTGACAAATTAAGCTTAATTAGTTACAAATGTTTTCTAGTTAATTAAGTTGGCTGTGGTGTGGGGCCCAGCCCCCCTCCCCCATTTGGAAATGGTTATAACTCTAGTACAGCAAGGTTAAAAATTTCAAAAAGTTGGCTACAAATTAATAGAAAAATTATAAAGTTAAATTCAATCTGATTTAGTTAGCGAAAGAGGGGTTGAGTTGGCCTTTCATTGAGAAACCAGTTTTAACTTCCGAACGGTGAAGTTACGAATTCCAGAGTAAATTACAAATATTTTGGTAGTTGTATGATGAAGTGGTGTTGCTAACTCTACACGTATTGTCCTTATTGGCTATAGCCCTATCTATAACCAACAATTGTCACAATCATTTATGGCCTATGAGCTTGGTAAAATATTTATACTAACCTTATAACAGGAGCTATTCTGAGAAAAGTGGTAAATGCAGATTAATTAATCAAGTTAGTACTTCGGCGGCTCAATAAATGGAATTGCCGGTACTTTTCAAAATAATTAAAAAACTTAAAAAAAAATCATGAGAAATTGGAAATTTTGAACATAACCAAGTTATCTCAGTCAATTTTTTTTTCTAATCTAAAAATAAATAACTGTAAATTATTAAGTGGATTCTACACTACGATTTGTTGTCTCGGTCTTACAAGTGTGTAACACGCCATATTTTACGCTCAGGGGAGTACATTTAGCTCTGTTAGCTTAAAAACTAGAGTGAATTGGCCTGTTACGAAATGTAAAGTTAAGATTATAATGTAAGGCATCTCATGGGTTTTTTTTATTATAATTTAATTTTCAGTGAGTTATTAGTATTTTCAGAAGTACAAACAATTTACAATTTTAAAATATTTGCTTTAAAATTAAAATATAATAAAAATCCTATAATATGTCTTAGATAATAATCTTACCTTTTTAATTTTATAAGAGCTCAATTCACTGTAATTTTTAAACACCGGAACTAAACGTGATCAGCTGAGCGTACTATTTGCTATGTTACACACTTGTAAGATTGAGACAATCAATGTCAGTGTAGCGCCCTCTTAATTTCATATATCAATATAATCAATTATCATTTTATAGATATGAAAGTTTTTAAAAAAAATTGTATTGTTTCGTGCTTTTAAGAGTCATTTGTAAGTTTTGAGAAAATTTTTTAGAATATGTATGAAATAATTTTTCATTTTTAAGAAACAAAATCACAAACATTTATTACACTGTAAGTTGTTCTTACAGAAGTTTATAAATATTGAAAAATTGTCAATATTTTTTGAGTTAAAACCATACAAATATTTATACAATAATTTTTTAGTACTTAATACCTAATACTTGAAAATTAAAAACAACATTTCTCATAAGTTGTCCTTAATGAAAATAAAAAATTAAGGACAGCATACATTTTCTATGTGCATTTTAAGTTCAGATTTTACCAACATTTTATTTTCAAAAATACAAAAACTATTTAACTCTCTTTACTTAAATGATTTTTGTGATTTTCTTATAAATGTAGAAACTTTTGAAATTCTGCTATCAATATCTACTTTAACAATGAAATTTTAATAATATTGTAACTAATTTTAAGTCATTTATATAGGCCTGTTCGGTCTGGCACATGGCAGATAATATTTAGATAAGAATGCTGCGTAAAAAATCACGACTACATCACATAGCAAAGAAAAGAGTAAAGAATAAGAATCGTATTACTTTATGACATATAGTCAATAAGTCAATGTTATCGGTATACCGTCTACGTCCTACAGCATACAGTATAGTATACTATATATTTATCTTAATATTATTATGTGGAAAAGTATAGCTTGTTATTATTTCATAATTGGATCAAAATTCAAACTTGAGAACTTTAATGAGTTGTTATTTATTTTGTTTTTTCAAATGTATTTAAAATACAAATAACAATGTTTTTACATAAAAAAATACATTTAATTAAAATACCTTGCGCATCCTTAGCTGTATAAATATGAATGACACCTTTTTTTCTTATAATACCCATAAAAAAAATGTACGCGCAGTCAAAGCTTGAAAATTAGATACTTGGTTGTTCATCATAAATCATCTTATTAGAATTTTAAACTATCAAAGCTACATTTGTACAATTTTTTTGAAGAAATTGTATGTTGTTTTTCCAAAAATATTAATTGTTGAAACTTGTTGCCATTACATGTACATTTATTTTCTATGTATAATGTAATTTTCAACATATTTAGACTAATTTTAAGTTATTATTCTACAAAATCTGTTCATACTGTATGAGTCATTCTATTTTTTTGTATGAGATGTGTTTATTGACATATGAAAAGTAGTATAACATTTGTACAATGAACAAGATTTCATAGAACAAATTGCAAATAATTTATAATTTGTAAATTATTGACTTTGTTCTAATGTATTTTACATATTATTTTAAAAAATATTTCAATATTTTATCATGAAAAAAAATTGTCAAAAATACATTTTCAAAAAAGAATAAGGAAACTACAGATGTATGAGTTTTAAGTGAAAATAAAAGTGTATATTACACAATACAAAATAAATGTTTAAATAAATTCTACAGACTTATAAAAGTTTGAGTTTTTTGAATCTATAAAATGATAAAGTAAAATAGTGGGTCGTAATTGCTGCAATATTCTAGGATCATTTTTTTTTGATAGACAAGGGATTTAATTTAGGTAATATACTAACATTATGTTCTCAATAATTGAAACACTTTTATTTGGATACATATATTATAATTATTCTGTAAAATATAAATAAAAACACAAGTATAATAGCGGTTTCTTTGAAAACATTTTCAACAGTCTTTATATTTTAAGTTATGTTTACACGCTAAAACATTAAGTAGACTAGAGTGTACCGTTACAATATGAGTATAAAAAAAAATTTACACATTACTCTTACGACATTTGATTTTAAGTAAAGATAGTTATACATAATTTTATAATAGAAAAATGTAATTAATTCTTAAAGAATTATAATATTACCAAGTAAACAATATTATATACTTATTATTATTAGTCAAAATATACAAAATAATACAAAGGTAATAATTAATAAATTATATAATACATTATTTGTGTATGTACAATAAAAACACTTATGTACATCTGACAAGTAATAATAATATAAGTAGAAAGTTATAAATAGGTACAAGAAAAATTACTATTTCAACAACGTCACAACTCTAACAAAATTAACACAACCATATTACAGTTAATAAGAATTCAATGGTTCACTGGTGTTTTCACCCGTGATTTAAAAGCAAAACGTTTCCTATTCCCAGACATGAATGAATTTGTTGAACACGGCAGATGGAGTATACACAAGAAAAATTAGTTTGAACAAACAATAAATGTATGGCACGAATAAAACTTGGCTTGTGGAAGACGGTTAATTATGAATTCTTGTGATGTTACAGAAGAATATGATCAAATAATTGTTTTAATATTGAACACGAGCAACACCTGTAACGTAAGCGATTGCCATAGTTAATACAGTGGAATTTCGATATTTAAATGCAATTTTTAATTCAATGTCTTATAAATAATTTGAAGCAATCTATTTGTCATAATGAAATTGGTGTTTGGTGTTTGAAGTTTGAATTATTGAAGTACGATTGTTGTTTGCGCATCCATAAACAGTGTCATGAATATTGCTCATAGAATGATAAATGACAATGTTAATGTTTAAGTGTTTAATTGTTAATAATCACCTAGTACATGCCAATTAATTTTTTACACCATATTTTTGTAAAAGAATTAAATTTTTCATTAACTTATAAATTATAATAATTACTTGAATGTTTACAAAAAAAGTGTTTATGGTTAAGTGTAATTCATAAAGCAAATTTCTTCTCTAATATTAATCACATTTAAATTAATTAAAAATTAAATGAAATTTTTATAAGAAAAAAGAAAACACGTTATTTATAAATAGCAATATATGTTGAATAAATAATTATTAACACTAACTAAATTTGTTGCCTTTAGATGAAATTAACTTTTATGAATACAAAATTCTGTAATTTAACAACTAGATTAAGCATAAAGCAAATATTATTTTAATATTTGTACAACACATCAATTGTCGAATTATGATTTTATGAAAATTTACATTTATATATTATGTTGTAATTGATCAGAGAAATGCAATCAGATAGTCAACTATATGTTGTAATATTTGATATTTATGTAAGGAGATTTCTACATGAGAATAGACTTTAGTGACTCATATGTTGACTGGCCTACAAGTGGATGACACATTTGACGAACCTGTGCGATCAGATTGACTTCCAGGGCGCACCATTGAGTATGTCATGGTGGGTGCTGCCGATACAGACATGGCTGCCCATTGCCTGAGTCGAGAGTGGATTTCTGTGAAATTAGGTCGTCGTACAGGTGCATCGTGCCAACACTCCATCATAAGCGAGTACATTCTTGATGGACATTCTTGAGGACACGGAAGTAGTTGACGTGAACGAATCATTTCAATTACTTCCTGATTGCTATATCCATAATATGGCTAAAGAATAAAATAACATAATGGTTTACAATGGTAATTATTTTTAACAAAGATGAAAATATTTACTTGTAAACCATAGCTGTAAACTTCCCATAATACTACACCAAAACTCCAAACATCAGATTCGGTTGTAAATTTACCATACAGAATTGATTCAGGTGGCATCCATCGAACAGGTAATAACGATTTTGATTGTACTCTGTAAATGCAAAATTAGAAATATAATAATTGCTTAAAATTAAACAATATCTTAATAATTTTTTTAAGTATTTAATCAATTTTAAGACTTAATAGTTAGGTAAAATTGAAATTTCTTAATTTCAAAAAATACATTTCATAGGAATTTAATTTAAAATAATATCCTGAACAAGACAGATCAATTATTGTTTATTACACAGAACATAATATATTTTTAGTACTATTTTACTAATTAAAATATAATTAATTACAAAGAAGAAACATTCATTTTGTCATTTGTATTAACTGCTAATAAGTGTAAAATATTTTATTTTGTTTAAAAAATAATGTAACTTTAGGAGATTTATTCATTAAATATGGAATAAAATGAATGAATATTTGAAAATAAAAAGCGCATAATATAAAATATCACAATGTATAATGAATAAACCTTATAAATATATACAATATCAAACCTGTAATAATCAGACGAATAAATGTCCCTTGAAAGACCAAAATCTGATATTTTCACTGTAAGATTTTCAGCGACTAAACAATTTCTAGCAGCTAAATCTCTGTGCACATAATGATGGCCACATAAGTATTCCATTCCTATATACAATGATGATATAATAATTAAATGCATTCACTAAAATATATTATACTCTGCCCAGTGAGAAAACACAAGGATTCTGTTTATACACATGTGACACTGCCATTGAGATTGATTTCCACCACTTTGGCAAAGTGTCATGTGGGAATGCTCAGAAAAACTGATTTTTGCTAGGCCTCAGAGTGTTCTCTAGCTAGACAGAGTATAGCTACAAGTAATAACGATAATTATAGTAAATAATACTAACCTGAAGCTATCTGGGTAGCAATATACATGAAGTCTGCTTGGTTAAGTGGTGGTGCTATTGGGGAGTTAGGTGAATGTGGAGAACGGGCCATAAGGAATTCATGTAAGTCACCACCAACCATATATTCAAACAATAAACATGCTGGACGTGAACACATGCCTACCAAGCAAACCACATTTGGATGTCGTAGTTCTCCCATTAAATCAGTTTCACGTTTAAAGTCTGCTGCAGTCTTAGCGCTTGCACCTTCTTTTAATGTCTTAATGGCTACCATAATTATGGTACCCATATCGTTAGCCACTTGACCTTTGAAAACTTTTCCTATTTAAATATTTTATGAAATTAAATTCATATTTAATTAAGAATAAATATATATGTAAATAATTTAATATATTTGAAATGAAAATACATACCAAAAGCACCTTCACCAATTTCTTGTAAAAATGTAATTTCACCCAAAGCATATTGTCTAACTTTACAGTACTTATCAGATTTTTGACTTGAAGCACTCGAGCCTGGTATTAGCGATGATAATTCTAGACCATTTGTCTTACCTTTTACAATGTCTTGCTGTAAATAAAAATTAAAAATATGTTATATGTTGATATGCATGTTTTTATTGTATTCAACTACTTTTTGATTTGTGTAAGGTGGCAGTCTACGGCGTATTGCTGAATTCCGTCGCTTACTTTTTCTTCGAATACAGCAAATTACCATTATCACCAGTACAACAAATAAAGAAATACTGACTGTGCTTACGATGAAAATTGGTAATTGAAGAGTTCTCACTAATCATAACATGACAATTTTAAATAAAACCATTTGCTATTTTTCCTCTATAAAATAACTCACTGCAATGTGGTACATCACATATCACTTTTTTCATTTGCCCTGTGTCTGGCATTTCAACAACACACCAAGGTTCACTTTCTTCAGATCCTGGATTTCGGCAGAAACGATGACCTCCCTGTAGTTCCTTATAATCAGATGTTTTTACAATTAATTGCTGACTCCAACGGACACACGATAGATTTTGATATGATGATATTGTGCCACGATATGATACTCCTAGTCCCCAATAACACTTTTCATCTGAAAAACAAAAATAAATTCATAAAATGTGCTAATTAATAATAGTTTACAGTCTATTTGTTTTTTACCTTCGTTAACTTCTGGTTTTTCAATACCAAGTTCAAAACAATCAGTTTTTGGTAAAGAAGAACAGTTAGGTAAATTAACAAAACGCCCAAGCAAATGATGTTTTTTGGCGATTGCATGCTCTTGACTACAAATGTCGTTTTCCAATAGTTCACAGTCCTGCATCAATAATTGTATAAATAATATAAAAGCTGTTCGGTATTGAATTAGATAAACAAACCTCTTGGCACACAAGCAATGGCTTAGGTATGGTCCGATCCTTTCTACATAACGGATATGCAGTATGACAAATGGAAGGAAGAGCATATTTTGCACAACCAGGAGTCATATCAGTAGATCGTGAAATTACTTTAAAAGCTGAGCTTAGGTTTCCTTCAATAAGTGCCTGTGAAGAATTGGCTGGAATATAAACATTTTTACCTTGAAGGTATTTTGAACAATGTGATCCTTGGTACATCTAAAATAAAAATATATTTTATTATAAACTAGGTAATAAATTTAGAATTAAAAAATAAATATTTATTAGTATATTCAGTTATTTTTTACAATTTTAAGCTTACAATAACAATATTAAAATTAAAATTATAACTTCTACTTGAGTAAATGTGTTAGAACAGTTTATGAACTCTGACAAAAATTGATATTAAGGTACAGGTTTTATTTATATTTATAATAATTAAGTAACACTAGAACGACTATTTAACAATATTTGAGCAATAGTTTTGTCAAATATTGTAATTCGATTTTAACAATAGAAAACATGTCTTGACTCTTATTGGTATCCTATATTATCTTCTCTATATTCTCTTATCTTATATTATTTAAAATTTAAAATTATAAAAAGGTGAAATCAGTTTATCATTTAAATATGAATAAAATACAACAAATTGTAATTCAAAATTGTTCCAAACTGAAATTAAATTAGATATGTACAAATCAAATATAGTCTAACTATTTAAGGAAAATATTTCTAGTAAATACTTATGAATATTATATGAGTGTAGACATTGAAAATATAATATATATTGGAAAACATTTTTTAATTTACTAGGATTATATAAATTCTACAAAGTATAGTATAAAAATTGTTTCAACTTCATAAACAGCTCATACAATTTAAATAATATTTATTTCAAGATCCTAAAATAAACAATTTTACAATCTTTCTGAAAATTATATATTGGTTTTAATATCTATAATATATAAAACTAATACATTGGATTAGAAAGTCTTAAAAGATCATATTTAAAAAAAAAAATTTTTTACAAAAGTTGTAGGATTTTAAAAAAAATATTTTTAAAAAATTTTTTTTTTTTTAAAAAAAAAAAAATTTTTTACTAAAAAAGAAAGCATCAATAACGCGACAATCAAAGACGTTTTACATGATATGCTACTTAAATAGTTTAAATTAAATTAGACAATCCAATATCTTTCATAAGTAAAAAATATATTTTTGATTGGTTCTTCGTCAGGGCCTACAACTTCGTGAATGTGTTCAGGTATATTGTATTTTTGTTGGGCCTCTTGTGTGTTTCAACATTTGATAATGATATGTTAGATTGAGGTTGGATATCTCCATGTAAGACATGTTCTTGGTAGCTCTTTTTTCATTAGATGACCATGTGTGTAGTGTGTATGACCTATTCTGAGGCGATTTAATACAACTTTGTCTCTTCTTTTGAGAGCCATTGGGTTATTCCAAAAGATCATATTATAGATTTAAAAAAACCAAATATATTTTTATTTATTATGCAATAAAAAAAAACTAAGTACAGTGATTAATGGAATTAATTGTTTTGACAGATGAGTAAAAAAATAAATTAATAAGTACGACGACGAGGGTGAGCTTTTTTATACCATGGTTTGGTTTGATACCAATTATTATTACATTTGCTTCTTAAATAATCATAGGTATTTTTTACATACTTAATGGTAATCATATAATCTCGAAAAATTATAGAGTTTGTAAGATTCCTCTTAGCAGAGCTCGTTTCTTCTCGGACTTCATTAGGAACTTCATCTCTAGTAATATCTTTTGGTCTTTCTTGATGTGTAACATCAATGTCATCACTGATCTCACATAAAAGTTGTTGTAAATCATTCTTACATGTAGTAAAATTATTGTTAAATTGATTTTCCAAAGAACCACTTTTACTTGCATCATCTAGCAGAATTTCAAAGCCAACAGACACTCGTTGCAATACTTCATAACTGTATTTTAATTCACTGGGAAATGAACGGGAATTCAACCATGATTGTGTCATATCATCTTCAGCTTTATCTAGAAGTCGGGAAGTCATCCAACTATTATTTTCATTTGTCCATCTACTATAATGAGCATCATAATCAGTATTGAATGTTTGTTGGATGTACTGAGATTTAAACGGATTAATATTATTTTGACATTGTTTAGCTATAGTCAAAATACGGTCCATGATACCAGCATCAGAATCATCATAGTCTTCAGCATTATTTGTGTTGTAGCCACATGGATTAATCCAAAACGGGTTGTTATTTTCAGAGTCATTATCATTAACTGAGTTGCATATTACAATAGTAGTAAAAAACAAGGATAATAATATGGTATACATTGGACTTATTTTAAACTTTTTAAAGAAACTACAAATTTATTAGAAACAATTCCAAAAGAGTACTATACCAAGACAGTAAAAATACATTTATTTATAATGTAGACTTAATAATTGTTATTAACAACTTGCAAAAATTAGTAACTAGAAAAAAGAGAAAACAAATGTTTAACCTTATCCAGGTGTTTATACAAAGAACATAATTGATTCATTTAAATTAATAACAATTAACATAATGTTTATATTTAATTTTTCAGTAACTTTTAGTGCATTCCCACAAAGTTTTTACTTTAATATATTATTTAAAATTTTTGTTAAAAATATTAAATTTTAAACATTTATTTCATTAAACGGTATAACTCATAGGCACTTAAGTACCTAAACACTTGTTTTTCTTTACAATCCAAAGATAAATAAATATGAAAAACAGTTGTATTAATACATAGCAGGATGTAAAATATTTGTCCACATAAAAAAATGCCTTTTTCAATACATTTTTTCTAATGTAGCACTAGTATAATATTCATGAAAATTATCAAATCTTAAGTTAAATAAATTTATTTGATTTGTCATTGAGTATACATTTTACCACGATCATATTTGTTTCAATTATAACCATAAATTCTGTACCGTTTTAAGTATTGGTAAAAGATACTGTCGATACTTACTTTAAAGAATTTAATAGCTCAATTCTTTATTGTTAATCTAGGTCTTTAAATAAACAATACATTTTTTACATAATATTTAAAATAGTTCAAAGATATGATAATTTTCAATTCACACAGCAAGAATCATGCTATTAAAAAATATACATAATATATACCATAGGGTTTCACCCAAAATGCTCAAACCCATTTTTCATTTATAATGTATTTATTAAAATTTTCGGAATTTTTAAATATACCTACTTAGAACCATATTTTCTATCTATTGAGATTATTTGTACTTTGTCTAGTGGCAATACAAACTTCTATTTTTAAAATGTTGATCAACCTAATTACAATTTGAACGAGTAGTTTTCCAGTTATTCAAATATTTACATTGAGAGGACACCACACTCACATGTATTGTATCCGTCTTGCAAGTTTAAAACATAGCAAAAACTGTTTCGCAAGGGAAAGAACCAAGAAGACAACAGTAACAACAAAGAAACCAAATTTTCACCATAAATAGAGAATTTCTACTGTGTGATAAATGTTTGATGTTTTGGCTAACAACAATATATCAAAAGTTTTTTAACTTGGAAAACATGAAAATATCAGATTTATAAATTATAATAACTTTTTCCTATTAATGATACCAGACAATTAAAAAACGCTATACCTAACACAGAAAATATTATCTTCTATACTGTGTACACTTTTGATGTAGCTACAAGAACTACAGACTGAGTGGTTCTATCCCGCATAAAATAGTTTTTGCTTTGTTGTATATTTGTAAGATAGAGACAACACATGCGGGTGTGGCGTCCTCTTAAGAATAATAGTCCTTAAAAACAATTTTACAAAAATATAAAATAGATAAAATATTAGATTTAGTATTTATTCATTATACTTGGACCATTTTCATAAATTATAAATATTGATGGATTAATAAATTACTACAATTTTCAAATTATTATACCTAGTCCCCATTTTTTGTAACCCATTATTATGGATCTATTATACTCAGTACACTAAGTTACAAACTACCTACTAGTTCAAATGATGATTTAGATAAAACATTCTTAGTATATAACCATGAAAGTACAGCACTTTAAAGTGGAAATAAACTTGAATATCGCCTGATTCAGCACTAGTCGAGGAAAGGGGAACTTTATATAAGTTTGCATATCCTGCAATACCAACTACAAAATGGGGCACAACAATTGACACTGTCTTTACATGGCATTTCAATAATTAACTCCATCAAAAAAACACTTAATATCCTATTTTAGTTATCATAAGCCGATTGGGTCAACTGAGAATCAACTAATGGAAACTGAAGAAATATAATTTTTTAATTTTAATTTATTAATATTCTAAATATACAATAACGTGTTCCAACAAATAAAATTGAAATTTTGTTTTTTTAGATAAAAAAAAATAGGTAATACTTTTGTTTTAAAAAAAACTGAAATTGTCCTATTATTTCTTGATATAACTGCATAAGAAGTTTTACTTCTCACATCCATTCTTGTGGTATGCACACTTTTTTACATAAACAATTAATATTAAACTATAACTAAATATGATGTCCAACTTAATATAAAATGATTATGTTTTAGTCGCCATAGAAAATGATTTATTAAAATTATTTTTATACTTTATCATTGTATACTTTCAAAAACAAAATTACAATTTTAATAGTTTCTACAAAAATATATATAGTTTAGAACTTAATTGCATTCAAGTTAAAATTTTAAAGGATTCTTATAAATAATCTAATATCAACAATCAAAAGACATGTTCAACACCTATAATAAATAAGGTTTGTTAAAACTTACTTGACATATTGGGTGAGTTAAAACTTGACTGAGCTCTGGAATAGTTTCGAGTGGGCTTGGCTGTTCATTGATTCCAAGGTGTGAATTGATTTTGGTTTCCCTAAAAACAATAATTTTAATCAAACCATAAGTGACTGTAAAACATGTTCAATCAATAATCTTTAAATACTTTTTGATGCGGTGTTCAGCACAACATACTAAATTAGTTGTTATAAGTAGGAAAATCAAGTTAAACATAATATTGTGGATAGACATCATAAAATACAAAAGTAATGACTATTATTAATCTATGAATACATCCATTGAGTAGACATTAGACAATTGACAAATAAGAAGAAAATATTTCTACAGAAACAATTTAATCATCTTGCAATGAACATTTCATCAATATTAATTGCATTAATAAATCACAATTATGGTTAAATAATGATTAATGAATATTGAATATTGACATAATAAATATTATTTAGAATATAATCTTATTTCACTAATGTAAGCTGATACTACAATAATTTTTGTATACAATTTGGCGCGCATGCGCTGGTATATTATTATGGTGGTTGATCGTACCCATTCCATAATCGTCACGTAAGTTTCTACAACGTCTTTGGTATGATTTTATCAGACCGAACGGCGGCAAATTCAATTTTCAAATGGTTGATGCAGTACGTATTACCATTATTGATTATGAAATGTAATACTCTTTATAATTCATAATTAATGTTATTAAATATTCTAATTTATTGTATTAAGACCCAGTTGAAAATCGATTCGTTCGAACTATAAAAAAATGTATTGCAAATGATTGGACGATTTAGTGAACAAGTCTTGCTCAACGTTTTACGACGGTACTGTCAGTACTCAAAAATAATCTAAAACGATTTAACCACGGTTTTTAAGATAAGAATTAAGTCTACTCGCGTTCACGCTCACCGGCAACAAATCGAGTTCGTATCAACCAGAATTATATACATAGGTTTTGAAATGAATAAAATAATATTCAAACTAAATACGATTATTGCCACGCCCGGACACGTGAACATTTTAACGTCCCGCCATCCATAGACATAATCAATATGGCGTGTATAATATTCATCAAAAACCAATCTAATAATCAAAAATAAATTTTTTTCAGCTGAGAAGAGAGTGTTAATCGTTTGAAAGGATTTCAACTAAACAAGTTAATCCTATATAAATACATTTTCGAGGACCCTGACTCTGGGGCCCACACACAAAATGTGGAACATTTGCAGTGAATGTCCAAATGAGCAACAAAAATGTCCGAGAAACACCTATACTTGATATTTTGAAAAACACATTGCAGAGTTTTGCCTCTGCCTTATAACTGTATATAAGTATATAAATTTCTTCGAATATTTATTATTAAATTGTTATTACCTATTTATAATTTTTTGTAAGTGTTTAATATAAAAAAAACTAATTTCTATTTGAATCTATATAATATTTAATAATTTGATTATACCACCAATTTTTTTAGAGGCTGAGAAACTTTCATAAAATAGTGGCACAAACCCAGTCAGCTATAATACGCTATAAAATGAGATATCGTAAAATCATGACTTACCCTTCAAGAACTACCGGATACTGGTTTGAAAATCCGAAATGAGGTATGTCTATACTGGATTCATCGTGGCCTATAAAATAAAATGTCGATTAAAATAAAATTGATTAAACTCTAGTATAATATTAGGTATGTATTAGTTATAATAATATGTAAAATACGCACGTGCCGACTAAATATTAATGAATGTTATTAATTAAGTTTAAAAATGTCTCAACAACTATAATAATATATTAAGTACCTATATTATGTATAATATGCAGGGCTTATGTAAAACGAAAATAATTAATAATGAACACTGCCTGAGACTAAATCGTACCTACCTACCTACCTGGCTACCTACCTACCAGTATGCCGCAATCGGCTAGTGACGCCCTGCAACTCCACCCAAAAGATATATACATGTGTAATATAATATTGACTTAGGAAAATAGGATGATTAATATTACATTAAAATGACTAAAATGTGTGTATATAGGTTTCACTGCAGCAGGCTGCAGTCGTGTACGGCATTCTCCTCCACATATAGTCCGCTGACATAATTATACATTCTATAGGCACATACACGTGTTGGAGGCACACGTACACATAAATATTTCGGTCATTTGTTACTGCCAATGGAGGTGAGTACTGAGTTGTTTATGTACATGAGTATAATTGCGATGCGGTCTAGTTTCATCCTTAACCCTGAATAATGTTAGAACGCATCACGAAGCGTGCATATATAAGGTGCAGTTCCAATTAATGGCCGTATCTGCAATTAGCGACGATAATAGTCGCACTCGGTAGATTTGGGTTACTGAACAAACAAAATAAATACTGAATGCTGAATACACCCCGAAAATGCAAGTTGTAAAATATTATATCGGAGCGATAAACAAAACATGTATAATAATTAAAACATTCAGCTTGAGTTTATTTTTCTGGTATCAGGTATACCTTGTTTTGAGGCGCCAGTGGTTAGCAGTTTCAGTAAATTATAAAACCCTATTAATATCTAGCTAGGACCTATAGGTATATTATACTTATTTATATTGAGATATTGCTATTCCCTTTTTGTTATAATATTGCAATATTTCCTCGGCAGGTTATGGATAGATAGGTAAAATATGGTAAACATAATGTAAGGTACAATTTATAAATACATATTTCAAGGATATCCTTACACAAAGTACTTGATAATTTTATTAGATCGCGGCATCTGCCAAATAAATTTATTCTATTTCTACTTAATACAATTAATTGTGTATTCAATGTTCTGCGTACCCATCGATGTATTTATTATTATTCAGCTTTTGGAGTGATTACGACTTTTCGCAATAACATATCGTTTTGTTGTATAGATTAGGTAGATACCTACCTACCTAACTTCAAAATTGTGTAATGGGAAGGTAGCAGTTAAGACAACAGTTTTATTACCATCACGTTTGGATCTAAAATCAACCGACACACGTTATGTTGTAATGCATATTATTTGTTATAACCATAAATGAGTCAACGGGATTTACTTAGGATTAAGGTTAGTGGGTATAGTTATTTATCTCAGCCGACTTTTATATGCTACCAAATGTTTCGTTTCAGTCCTTCATATAATTTATTATATAAAAGGGGTGATTTTTTCCATATTTTTACAAAAGCAGCCTAGAAATATTTAAACAATATGAGTGTAAAAATGTTTTGAACTGAACTACATCGTATTACATCAGAGGTTCCCACTTCCCAATGAGGGTGCTTCCAACTTGGATTTATATAAATATAATATAGTTTGATTTTTATTTTTTTAAATATATTTACGTAGGTATTACCTACAGAGTATAATAAAAATAAAAATAAAATTATTTCACTACAATGTTTACTGTTTAGTATAATAGGTATCCTATACTCTATAGGATTCCGTGAGTCTAAAACGATTGGGAATATCTGTATAATATCATGTAAATTGTATGGTTATAAAATTATAATGATACTAGGTGAGCTTGGATAAACTGCTGTGAGAAATGCATTTTTATACAATATAATGTATTCTTTAGATATTCGTTTTTATTTTTTTTTCTACAACAAACAAGTATTACTGTAGTTCCGATATAGTTGTACTCAAAGGTAAATAATATATTTAGTACATGTTCCAGTAAATACAACTTAAATGAGTAAAAACTTCATAGAAGTAGATTATTCCACAGTTTCGAAAACTGCTATACTTACTACTCTTTCGCAAGTTTACTCATGTGATTAATCAGCATAATAACAACGTAAATTCGTTCATTAATCGGTATGGCATAAAATTATATATATTCTTGCGAAACGTATACATAGCATAACTTTTGAATTACTCAAGCTTAGAAAATGGTACGTTGCATTCGAGTTCATGTATATTGTATATATTATATAGGTATTGTAAAAACAAACTGTTAAAAACACATAACTATATCATTTGCCCAAGAACGCACACTGTACCCGCGGAAACAGAGAACACTTTATTACTCATTACCAGGGCTCGTAAGTTCATGCATTTGCATGTTTTTTTTGCTACACAGAAAAATATGCTAACTGAGATACAAATCCGTTTCATAACAATAGTAATAATAATATGAAGTTTAATAATGCATGTTTTTGCATGTTTTAGGTGTAAAGGCATATTTGGCATATAATCGTTTTTTTAGAGTTTATAGCGCATATTATTTCATAAAAAAATTGTTAAGAAAAATATTTGAAATGTTTCTTGTATCTTATTTACTTTCCCGTTTACTGAATGATAGTGTTTTGATTTATTTTGATTTTCGTGTGACTACTGACTTTTCTAGTATTTCCCTATTTAGATTTTATGCGTTTTACTTAGTACCGCGGAAACAATTCCGTCGTCGAAACGATACCTGTGCAAGCATGTACAGGTGTCAGGTATGTAGTGTTCTTGCACACGCCAGTCGTCGATGAGTTGTTTAACTGTAAGAGTCGTGAAAATGTCAAATAACTAATATTTCATTCCAAATATTTTCATTGTAGGTGCAGGATAATGGTGTACAAAAATTAGACAAAAAATGACTACCTAATTAAAATCAATAAAGATGACAAATCCATATGATTATATGAACTTCACAAGTATTCATTTTATTAATTTTGGTTGTTAAATATATAAAAATTAAAAGGAATAAAATACTTTTAAAATTAATGGATATATTCTTATTATTTTAAAATTTGCTCATAAATATTTTACATAATGCATATTTTGAGTGCATAATTTAAAAATGTAAGGGCATTTAAATGCATATTTTCGAACTTTTTAGTGCATATTTTAATGCATATTTTGCCAATTTTTAGTGCATGAATGCATGCTTATTTGTGCTTTTTTTAGTGCATGAACTTACGAGCCCTGCTCATTACCCTGTAAATGATTTTCAATTCTGTTTGCCGGACATTAAGCTAATTTTGCCAATTTCGAGTTTAGAGTACAAGTTGATAGATTAAAATTACTTGGAAAAAAGGATCGTTCCAAAAATGATATTCAAAATAAGGGTTACCGTTAAAAAAAACATTAAGCTGTGTTGAGCCCGCGCAAAATATATGAGTTAAAAAAATTGTAAATTATAGAAATGTATGATCCATTAGTTTAGTTTAATGTCTCTCAAACAGAATTCACAATTATTTAGTGGATAACGAGTGATGAAGTGTACCCTGTTTCCGCGGACATTCGGCAATTGCAAACAGTGGCAATAACATAACGAATTAATATAATATTATTAAATATCAATACAACGTATTTACAAACAAACTACAGTGATTCTAGGCAGTTTCACCGACTCAAACTGAATGTTAATGATTTTATGTCAATTATAATTTATACTGCATCGACAGAACTTTTAAGGAATAAGACTGTAGAATAGCATCACCCACTATAGTGTATATATACAGTTATATGCGAGGAGGATACTGGAAGACATCATCGGTTCGCCACGGTTATTCAATTGTATTGTTCAATTTATTTTACATTAGCTGCAGTGCATATATATTGTGGAGTGCCAGAGTTTCGCCTTTTGACTCTCCCTCTCCCCCATATTTTCGCTACCCTTTACTATAGTACATAGATCAGTAAACATATACTTAAATTACAAAATATACATAATTTTCAGACTCACTGAAACGGTTGACTTTGACGATGAGTATTGCGGTGGACTGTATTTCCTCAATGCCATTTGTAGCCTTGCACGTGAAAAATCCTTTGTCGTGCACCTCTAGCTTGTTGATTCGCAACCTAGACCCGAGACCATTCTTGTGCCTGGACTGAAACCGCTTGACCGTCAGTCGGGGCTTGGACTTTTTCTCGCTGTTTCCGCCGTCACCACCGAAACTTCCCCCAGCGCCGTCTGGACCTCCGACCGGCACCTCGTTCATGTACCATTGGATCCTTAGCGGAGGCGGCTCACCGGTCACCTCACAGTTGAGCTTAACCGATTTGCCCGAGTCCCTCGTGATGTTGTTCAGTTGGCGGACGAAATGCAAGACGCCTGTTTGGAACGACGGACAAAAATTGAAAAATTACTTTAACGCGTTTAAAAAAATATAATGGTATTTCTTAATATATACATTTTTTTATTGATAAAGATACCCTCTGCGACATAAACCATTGGGATATTACATAATATTATATTAAAAGTATACTAAACAAGATTTTAAAACCTTAAGATTAAAAAAAAAAATTGAAAAAGAATGATGATTAATGTAGTCTTACTTATAAAATAACAGCACTTTTAATTGGTGCTGCTGGTGTATGTAATACATGATAAACGATTTAATAGGCAATTATAACATCATATTTAAATAATATGTTTATTATAACCATATGATTGTAGGAATTGGAATATACACTATTAATAGCAGTATTATTGTTGGATAATTACGAAAATATACAGAAAAAATAAGGTTTTGTGTGGGAAATAACTACAAATATGAAATAATAATAATTTAATAACTTATCTACATAATACATGTATAAAAATTCTACTATAATATTATATTCAAAGTATCAAATTTTCACACGAAATATAAAACAATTTTATCTGCGCTAAAAAGCAAAGCCGCCATTTTGCTAACACAAAAAATTGCAACATGTTATACATTCACTTTTATAAGAAAAATTAATTTTTCGTAATTTGTATTTAAAATTGCCTATATAAAACTCCTTAAAAAAATTGGCTTGAATCGACGACTTGACTTTTTTATATTTTATTATTTATTGTTGCATTATTTTCAGATAACACACTGGTCATTTCAGTATTATTCATAGTAAATACTGTATTTACTGTGAAAAAAACATGAAATACATTTAATTATAAATTATAATAGAAAAATAAAAAATATTATTATTATTTATTATTGTGACTATAAAAAAAATGCAATGATTTAAAGTATAAATGTAAAAGTCAAATTGTATTTTTTGGATTTTCAATTAAGTATATTCAATAAATATTATAAAGTTTTGTATATTCCATCGAGCGGGGTCTTACAAAAATAATTGAAGTATAATTTTTGAGTTAATTAAATCGCATGATCTATAAATATTAGTTATAGACGTTATAGTATAACATTAAACTACAAAATTAAATACTTGTTCAGCTACACTAATTAAATCGTTAAAAATTGATCAGCAACATCTTTATAAACTATCTTAACCTGGTGAAGGTTATCGTTATATACTATAGGTATAGAAGAGTACATTTTATAGATCGTATCACCACCAAATACCCGTATTATAGTATGTGTTTATGTTTCAGTAAATTTTTTAACGAAGTATAATATATTATTTGAATATATTTCTTAGTAACAATAAAGATACATTTACATAATATTATGTAGAGATGTATATATTAAGAGACGTATACAAATACAGAGATGATAAAAATAATTATACTCATCAGTCATCAATGATCAAGGTTGAAATGACAAAAAAAAAGGTTATTTTTTTATTATTGTTATACCTTCCTGTATATATTTATATATGCGTTGGGTGCTATTTATTATACTGGCTTTAACAATTTTGGTGATTTACACACGTAGTTCTTCATATTGTTCGTAATACAGAATAGATCCGTAAAATTGAATAATTCTTTGTTAAACGCATATATTAAAATATATTATACAATTTTAAAAGTTAATACATTATTAATTCTATTGAACTCTACAATATAGAGTTCAAAAGTTGTTTATGACGAGTTTGTCGTGTGAAATGTAAATTTTTGTACCTATACATATTATTATACAATTACAATTCATATAATATATTTACGTTTATCTCTGCTTAAATGCATTCACAGGCCGCGTGATAAAATACGTTTTTAATATAAATTATCTATACATTTCAAGAATGTACTTGTAAAAATATTTAAAAGAAATTCACTTTAAGACTATGCGAGAAGCGAGATCTCTCAATTCATTTAATACTAAAACAAATAACGAATAAATAAACTAAACTTACTCGATTTGTTCCCTTTCGGCAAAAGTACATCGGAGTTGTCAGTTCTATATGAAATGAAAATCAATTATTATTAAAATAAACGTTATTTCTTTACAAAGTAATTATCAATTCATTACTCGTAAGCAGTGGAAGAATTTGTGTCCGTGTCATAGTCGTCGTAATTGGTAATGCTACTGTATTCTTCGATGTTTGGCGCCGGTTCTCCTTCGTCCGGGAAAACTGTAAAAAATAAAATGTCACCGTCGTATTTAGTTGGATGTAAAAAACGAAATTGCGATATAATACATATTATTGTACATTGTTAAATATATTTTATTGAATCCGTGTGTATTACAATGATATATTTTATTGCAAATGCAATAAAAACGTCAAGCCGTAGTATAATATAAATTCGATACAATATGTAATGTGATGATACAGTCGCGACTTTATTACAGTCAGATTTATTTTAGGATAAAAAAATAATAATATGCTCATCGGTTGATCCTCACAGACCAACTTGGGAATGTGAAGGAGGCTGTCATATACGATGTACATATTATGTCATATACTGCTCAAAGTATCAAAGTATACGAAAATGATTATATTATACGTAGTGGGTCTGTCACCAGTCATTGAAGAATTACTACACTGTAACAATGCTGCACAGCTAGTAAACACATAACAATATATAATAAAATCGAATGTGCATAGTAAATATTTTTATAATAAACATGTAATATGATATATTATATGTTATACGGAATTTTTACTGTTTTACCAAACTGCAATTCATAATTAACACTCTGTATGGGTCGTGCGTTTTGTCAAGTTCAAAGCATCTGAAAGCTCTGTAGAAAGTGAAAAGTTCAGAAACATTTTTAATTGGAATAATTTGCTTTTCGCAATGTGAAAATATAATTGCATGATGTTATCATATATATAAAAAAAACTTTACATTTATATTTCTTGACGAGAAGTCAAGAAATATCACACTGGAATTTTGCGTGCTCGAATCGATTTAAAAGTTTAAGTACATTATGCTGCAGTGTATTTACACCAATTCCAAAAAAATGTCCTTTGGGAACACAAAACTTAGAACCATTGTGCAATAAAGCTAAAATATTTTTTTTTTTTCAATAACTCTCGTCGATGACTGTTGTAACAGTTTGGTAAACTTTTTTTTTTGAAAAATTATTTCAATTAATTAAAATATGTTAACAGTAGGTACAATTTTAGATTATTATTGTTATGTATAAATATGGCAAACAAGTTATGAACAACAAATTTGAACACACGACCAACATATTATAATATTTGTACTACATCATACATATTATTAATTATATAAAGGTATATTTAATGGATATAAAAAAACTGTTATTTTAAGTGAAAAAATATTACAAATGAAAACGAACCATTCCAATTTTAAACCTAAAATTAAAAAATGGTGTTAGAGTTAACGGTTTAAGTATAATATAATATACTGTGTAGGTATGCTTTTTGAGAATAATTCATTACCAACTATACAGAATATACAAATGTCAGATACATATAGTATAGTGTATAGTTACTACAAATAATAATATATGTCAGTAAGATGCATTTTTCAAGGGGGTAGGTATGTAATATAGGTACGTGTCCTATATTATTTGTGGGTCATATGTATATAAACTGTACACCGTTTAAAAACGTTATATTTTGAGTTATAGCAAAACGATAACAAAAAAAAAAAAAACCCAACACCACAAAAGCCAAACTATACGTCCTAGTGTGCGTACAACAACAACAACAATAATGGATGGTACCCGTCTATATTATTATTGACGTGCCCTTAAGCAACCAGGTGCCACGGCCACCACTACGAGCTATACCTATCCACTCCATCTGCAGTATTTTATTGGACATCTGTCAACGGGACAAAATTCGAAGTGCGAGTATATACCAAGAGTATTCTCCCGAAACGACGACACGCAGCGCTGTTATATTATGGTGAAATAATAATAATATAAAATACGGTGATGGACACGAAGAGTTAACAACAATACGGGCTGCAATACATAGGTACCTGCGTACAAATAATATACTTCTACGTCAGACTATATAATATTATAAAGTAAGTATTAGTGTTATTGTGTATTTCTGTGTACAGTGTATTTACGAGTGTACGTGTGTGTGAGTCTGTTTTTAATCGAATGTGTTCCCATGAATAAAAAGAGGACAATGCGCGTTCAGCGGGCCCTTGTAGTAGATCACACCCAAACCGTATAGTAAGTACGCATGTAGAAAAAAATTTAGATGGTGGTGAGATTGTAACGATTTACTTTTGTTGTTTCGAAATAGAACGTGGAACATATAATAATAATAATAATAATGAAATAATGAATAACGAGGGACGTATATAGTGACACGAACCTAATAACATGTAACAGATTGACACGCCGGACTATTACTGATCATATGTAATATCATGATGTCCACGCTTACACTATTATGCCATTATAATTAATAATAATATATTGTTCACTTTACCGAACAAACCGAACAGTATACAATATTATTAAATTGTATGGACGTAAGTCGTATGTTATATGCTCATTGTCGAATGTCGATGTATTTTCTATTAACATTGTTATAAAAATATGTACAATTCTCGATAGGTAAAAAAGGATCAGGACAATAAATGCATTAACATTTATTTGTACCTATTCGTTTTGGATAGAAACACTTGCTTAAGGTCGTACTTCTCTCAACTACTACGGCTTTTATGTTATAGTTCGGGATTTTAATTTGGGGTGACTTACTCCCATCGTGCACAGAAATTTCAGGAGTCCTGCTTTGTTAAGTTAAAATCCAGATAAACTATGGTTTTTTTGTAACTAGCCTTTGATAAAAAAAATCTTAATCGAAATGTACACCGAATACATATCAATCTCTGTGTACGGCATTTAATACGTGAGTGCGGCCTATATCAACTCTCGAGCAAGTCACCGCAACGAATCAATAGCGACAAAGACCTTTTGCATTCCAACATTTAACGAACTCGTTTCATCAAGTCAAAAGAAAAACCTTCAAAGGGTTCCACAAAACCACAAAAATCCTGGTATCGCCCGGTTACTAAATAAATCTCGGTTAATCCACCCGGACACCTCAAAAGAAACTACATATATATTACCTATGTGATGGCTATGCAGCATTTTAATATATTTTATTCCAACCTTCCAGTATCCATAAACTGCCTAATATCAGGCACCAGGTGGCCTTCTTCTCAATTATGTCACCTTAGTTATATTATTAACTACTAATATAATGTTTATAAATAATTGTATTATGAAAGTATACAATTTAATATTTAAAGTATACATTTGTAAGCATACAGTTTATTTTATTAAAAAATTAACTTAATTAAAATATGTTGTTTTATGTACCTATATTTTACGATATCACTTTCCGTTTTTTTTATTCATATTTATTATTTAAACAAATTTTACAAGGGTTGCAACGAAAAAAAAAATGTCCAACGAAATGTTTTCAACGGTTTACTTTCAAGTTATTAATTCTAAAGCACTTTCTTTCATATATATAGCTTTAAGGTAAAGTCACTGGACCGTAAATTATGTGACCTTTATACGTGTTTAGTCCTTTATTCTGATTTAAAATTCTGCATTTGGCAGTTTTACTCAGCGGTCTCGGTGAATGAAAATTTCAATTGTTCTCGAGTGACCTGCACAGCTTAAAATACACGATTAATGATAATAAGCCTTTTAGTTGAGTAAACATTTACTAAAAAAATATTTTTCGAAAATAAAGTATTTTTAAAATATAATATATTATATACTTGATCTTTTTTAAAAAAAAAAGTTTTAATTAAAGACTCTTAAAGAGAAAATTGTGGATTGTGAAATTAATTCGTAAATAACAGATATTATATTTATGAATGTCCAGCCTTGTTCTTTTTTGAAAACTTAATGTTTGTTAGAATAAAAATAAACATACCTATTACAGTAATATAAAATTAAAATAAATGCAGTCTAATGAGTATTATGTATAAATAGAATTTTAATTCGACTATTAATTATTATAACCAAATACATTTTTAAATGTATAAATGAATGGTAGTCAGTGATGATGTGGAATCATGTGGAACTTAATCTTAAAATATTTATAAAATTGCCGACAAACATAATAATAACCATGGTTAACAATGTGCATATTATATAAAACAATATACAATAATACATAATATAGTAATAGTAAATGAGCAATTTTTTTACAAAAATAATTTTCAATTGTATTTTGTAATTTTGCTGAATATTATAAAAATTATAGTAAGTGTTTGTATAAATGCAAAAAATTGCAACTATAGTCAAAACGAAAAAAATGTCACGAAGCGCAATGTTAGATTTAGCAACGCGGACAAGTTTAAAAAATATACGAGATATAAAACAACGTTTTCTCGTGGGATTAAAATCGAACGTGCGTACGGTTTAAAAATCAAGTCATATGATCGGGAAATAAGTCGATTTTTTTGTAATATAAATAAATAAGTACATATCATGTATAATATTGCCAATCGATTTTATCTCACACTCGCCGTCTGTATACACTGACTCATGTACTTAAATTGTATACAATATATATGATCATAAAAGTGTGACGCAGACAGACGTGCGGTAGTACGCTATAGTAGTAGTAGTCGTTATAGAAGTGCAAGCAGAGGATCACCAATTTACTTTATCACAAGCATTTTATACAAGTAACTCGGAAGTAGTAAACGATATATGTGTTTCTATAGGAATAAAATTAGAATGATTAGATGATGTAATCAAAACACTAATTTATTTTAATTTACTTAAATAAATATTTAAAACAAAATTTAATAAACGACGATTATTTATTAATTATAATAGATATATTATTACATTTTATTTTATTATATTATTTTAAGCATAGAATTATATCGGTACTTCTAAAATTTGTGTAACGTTGTAAGCACGGTTGAATATCGTGGTTGTAAGAAATAACAATTAATAAATTATTATACCAAGGGAAAGAATTCTGTGCGGCGAGGACAAGTATTTCTTTGTATACAATTAAATAAAAACAAATAGGTAGGTTTAGGTGTAGCTGGTGTATTATTTCCATTTATAATATTTGTATTTTATTGATGCACTAATACCACTGTTACCTACTTCCCTATATAATAAGCTTAATACAAACTATTATATCCTTCATAAAAATATGTATAATATTACGGGCGTTGGTGTCGTCGGTCGGTTCTGAGAATAAGTGTAGCGCCGTAGCGGTGCCATTATTATTAATTCGTAATTAAAATTTTAATTTATTGTAATATTCGATTTAAATCTATTTTGAAATTCTTTTCGTTTTTTGGGTATGCATAATAATTTAAGTAAAAATAAAAACTGTAGTCACATTAATGTATCTTTAAACACTTTTTTATCCCTCATTTCGATTTGCAGTTCATTGCATCTGTTATCTTCACTGATTTTAAATAAAATTAAAAAAAAAAAATGAAAATGTGACAATATTTGTTTTTTTTCAACACACGCATTCTGCATGTCCTCAACTGTAAAAGGGTCTGCGGGTGCAGAGCCCGCTCTCCGCCGATAGCACTCCGAGCCTGCGATCGACGTGGACAACGATGATGTGTCATCATCGCCACACGCGGTGTGTAACTCACTCTCTCAAACTCCGCAGGGTGTGTACGTGTGTGTTAGCGTGTATATATGTACATGATTGACACTATCAAACGGTTGGCATCACCACATATTACGTTTTCATCCCTTTTCAGAGAAAAACCACCCCTCCTCTCTATACACGTGTGATTATCTCTCTCTCACTCACTCGCTGTGTATGTACATATATATATATATATATATTATATGTGTGTAAATGTGTTTAGATATATAGGTTCTAAGGTTTACTCGCCGTCTCTCCAGGTCCGCACCATAATAAATATTTTGTCGGAGGATAATCCCAATAAACGAGCTCTATAGCACGTATACCCACGTACAGTTGGTATAATACACTGAACACGAAATCTCTGTAAAATATTTGTCTCGGACAGATGCTTATCACACACACACACACACACACACACACACACACACACACACACACACACAAACTCACCATACTAATATATATACTCAACCTCATACATACATATATAATATACGGATAATAATGTATGCAACCCGAGATATTATTATGCGCATATAATGTGTTAATATCCCCAGAAACGAGATATCTCTCCTCCGGCACACGACGATGCTCCCCGCGATACCTTCCACGCTACCGGCTATATATATAAGGGGGGGTACATATGCAGAACCCATGCCAGAGGGTTGTACTCGAAGTACAACGAAAGCGCAACAATACTGTAGTATACAACCTATAGTGGTGTGCACACGACGTGCAGCGTATAATAATATGTCACTCGCCCGTCGACTATACATAAACAAGATACCTCCACGGTGCAATATCGTGCGATTAGATAAGAGTAATTTATATTTATCGTATATTGCCTGTATACACGCAGACCGTGAACTGCCAAAAATCGGGGGCTTAACCGATTTTTAACACAATGTTATTATTATTATGTAAATGATAATGTCTTTTTTAAACCGGAACGCGCACAGTGACGTGCGCGGCTTTTGTATTGGCGTATTGCGTGTACGTATCTGTTTTTGGTTAGCGATTTTATTCGCAATATTTTCGACAAACCAACATAGTATGTAATTTTACTTTATTATTATTATTGATGAAATCGACTAAGGAATATTATAATATACTGATTGCTAATCTCGAAATCATTAGTGTTATAATGTTACGAACACGGAGATTTGCCTCTGGTGATGATTTATATTGATTCTAATTAAAAAACAACTTTTAATTTCAAAATCATTAATAAGTTATATCAAAGTCAAGTATTGTATTGAAATAATAGTATTGAATTGTTATGTAATTTTTTTTGTTCTGAAAAAAATTGTTGGCAACTAAAAATAACAACAAACCTGCACCAGATGTTTTACTTCGGCGGGTCGACTCTAAAGTTTGCTGCACTTTTCTCCTCGTAAGTATTTATTTCTCTCTCAAAAATAAACTTCATATTATAATAACTTACATGTACTGCACTGCAAGGAGAGGATACTCATATACAAAATAACGGCCATAACGACAAATCGATTTTTATCGATAACCGTGATAATAATAATAATAATACTTGTACAGTATATATTATCGTTATTTTGAAGCATCATCAATAATATATAATATTATGTATAATGTATAAGGTATATTTTATACATATTTTTTATAAACATACATAATATTATATATTATATTAATTGCCAACCATTGCGATGTCGTATGTAGGTAGTACCTATATGTGTATACATCATATTATTGTAGCTAACAAGCGAGTTTTACAACGCTTCATGTTTTGTAACAACCGTGAAATTGAAGGAAAAAAATAAAACGTACCTAACGTCGACTCATCCATTTGAGAATACTTGTACATATGTGTATAGGTACAGTGTAATTATTTTTAGTCCGCAGAGGCTCTACAGACCACGACAAGTGTAGTATGATACATACCAAATATATAAACTACATAGGGGTGACTGGGGAAGGAAAGGGGGCTATCTTTTGAGAATGAAAAAAAATTATTATATAAATACCGTATACCTTCATGTATATAGGTATATATTATGTATTTACGTAGTACTGTTAATACGTAATCTATTGGATGACTGGATGAGGTAGCAGTAGACGGGTTTACACGTTATAGCACATATATGAAGAGTGCGACCGACGAGATCGTTTAAATTGAAAATAAACATAGAGCGGAGAGATAAACCAACACTTGCAAGATTTATGGACATGGGCTTCGCGCTGTGTATTAAAAAAAAATAATAATAATGATGGGCACCATCGCGGAGCTCTTAATATCAACAAATTGTGATAGGTGGACATAATTGTTATCTCCACAGCCGTAAATCATATATAGAAGAATATACGTTATAATGCTTTAGGTATATACCATGTAAGTATAGTTAAACGTCAGGGGGAGATACACATTATTCAGTATTCGTATGTAAATATTAATTTGTATAATAGAAAGAAAAAAGTGGATTATTGTAGCACAATATTTATGATATGAGAGTGAAAAATATGTAAAATACCTATAATATCCGTCGACACTATTTAACGAGAATAATAAATAATAATATATAGATGTAGTCCGCCGCCACACCCTTCCACTATAATTCCACTGTTGCAACACGTGCACGTCCACTTAATAATTACACCCCAACGTCCGCACAGCAACAATTAAGACGGTTAAAGACCTTGTTATATATCGATAAATAATATTATAAGGTCGTGTTGTAATAAAGTATATATTTACGAGATGAAATCTACGTGCAAACCGGGTGCACAAAATTATTATAGGTTGCGAAAAAAAAGTGAACAAAGGGTGAAAATGTGGTCGTTGAAAATATGATTAGTGTGACATTTTAATGTTTATCTATATGACAACCTATATATTATTATAAACTGTGCCATGATTTAATTTTCATAATGTACAATAAACAGTACGACTATGCAGTTTGCGTACGACTGTATACCTACGAATAACAAGTATATAATACATCATAATTTTATACGATATATACTTTAAATATTATGTTTCTAGTGCGATGTAAAATTAATTGTATTATTATATAATTTAACCAATTTAAGACGCTTGTGTAGTCCTGCCGGCTATACCGTCACCGTTCTTAATACTCACTTACCATTAAATAGATAATTAGGTACCGCGCGCGGCAACGTATTTGTCAAAACCTACATCCCGCTTGGGCCACCTGTGCTTTAAATTGAGTTACATGACGTGATCCTTTAATATTTCATTCACCCCCCCGAGTAACCAAATTTAATGCCGTTGTAATCCTTCTGCAGGGGTATTTAGCTTTTAGTCCTCCCAAATTAGGTTTTTAGTGAAATTTAAAAGCTACATAATGTTTTTTCCCCTATATAGTTCTCGTTATATTTTTTTAAATAACACAAGAGCATATAATTCTTTTAAATTCAAAATCGTATACATATATATAGGTACACCAGATTATAATATAAATATATAATATAATATGACTTAATATATGTACGCATATACTTACGAGAGTTTTGGAGAGCCGAGACTACTTAAACACTCTCATAATGAACCTGCCATATTTATGTATAATATGTATAAGGTCTATAACTGCACGATATTCGAAAACAACTTGAAATTGGTATTTAACTTTTGTATAGTTTAAATATTATTATTCGGTTTGATTTTTGTTTGGAAATACGCACCAGCGGTATTGTATTGTAACACGCCGATAGCTTTATAGAATGGTTTCGATGACGCACACGCAACTTTCACCATAGTGTCGTCACCCTCCGATATAAAGTTTGTCAGCTCTCAAAGAAAAACAAGACCGAATTTGAGGCACTCTCTGCTGCAGTGTATATAATATGAAATAATATACAGAGCTGTGATATATGTGTATATAGGTATAAAAAATATTGATTTTCTTTTATCTCCGCCCTTAGAGTTTTGGGGATCGACAATATAATATTACACTGCATATAGCAGGCAACTCTTAGCTCGAATAAAAAGAGTAATCATTATCTGTGACACTGCATAATTTTATTTTGTATAATACAAGTCAGGTACTAGATATTTTTCGGGCAGCCGAGATGAAATTTGTACCTATATCTGTCGTAGACGAGCGGAAACCAACACACCGGATGTCGAGACGAATAACATTTAATATATTATTAATTATTTACCCTAAAATATGTATCGCCACGCTTTGCAAATTCGACGTGTTGAAACACGGTCCCACTTGTTATAATATAGAAAACACACACAAACTCACATAATACAAACTATAAATTATACATATAATATGTGCACATAATGTTTATATATTTAAATGAATCTATCTAATTAATTCAAGGGTCGTGTTCGTGATTAATCAATTTTATTTATTCGTACTATAAGCGTACTATTTACTATTTCATATTCGAAAAATGGATTTTTTTCGTGATAAATAATTAGTTTACGATTACCTAAATAACATTAACCACTTCATAGGTACATAACAGGTATTAAACGCAATTGCCTACATACGAACATGAATAAATAAAACGAACACAATCGAAATTATAATTTCCATAATATATGACTGTGCGTTATACTCGTATTATAGGTACATAATATATTATAATAAGTAATAAACGACTAAAAGCGGGTACGCCTAGAACCGTTGTCGGCCACAGATATTTCCAGCTCGTACCTTCACGTCATAGTTTGGTGACTGGTAACTGGTAAGTACCCATGTGTACATAACACTACAGTTATAGCCCAGAACAATAGTTGCAGTAAATATATTCACGTGCAGCGGGCGTGTTATTTTTCTATAGAGCCGTTCAATGTATACGCGGGACTGTTCGATATATTTCTGAAGTACTTACAACGCCACACGCCTCAAAAATATTTCTAGACCACCTCGGGAACGGTTAGCAATTATTTATTTTGACGGACGGCGAGCGGTAGGTAGGTACACGGACATGACGAATTCTTTTTTCACCCTTCCGTGCGCGCATTGTCTTCTAGTCACCGGCTGTTTAAATTATTCACGCAGTACACGGAAACATTTTAGTGACAACTGACGACCCCGTTGACCGTTATAATAACGCACACTCCTTTCGAAAAATAATTTAAAAATAATAATATATATGTATACACATGAACTGTAACAGTTGACATATTTTATTAGATGACTCAAAATTAATCGTAGGTTATTTCAAGTAAAATCCATTGTAAAATGTAAAGCGAATAAAGAGTCAGATACATATTTGATTTAAAATAATATATACATAAAGCAGTTGTGTGTTTTCGAGAATTTTTGTCATACCTGGATCGAGGCTTGAACTACACATTATTAAATTATTTAGTAGCTTTTGTCAATCGACCAGTGTGAAATTTAAATAAAATATACCTACAGGGGCACACGTTTATACACATGATAATCAGTTCATTTTAATTTGATCTCGTAGATAATTGTTCAGTACATTAAAATAAAAAAAAAAAACAAAACGTTTATGATATAAATTATGTTTTAATAATTTAAAGTCCCACGCGTTTAGGCAAACCGGGAAAGCATAATTCCCGATCCTTATAATCACTCATTATAAATTATAATATATACATTAAAATATACGCCAAGAGGGTAGCGCCGACCTCTCGTGACACATGCCTCGAGTTCCCATCGTCGATTAAATAATATGCTTTTTGTCGTACTCGTCACGCGGTCCCGAAATCCTCAATACGTGTTCAACGTCGATTTCCACGCCACCCCAAAAAACTCTTTTCGAACGACTAAATAATATTATTTATAATATGACGATGTGTGCATACGATGCCGACGAGTGCAGCGCATGAAGTGTGGTGCGTGTGATGACTATTTGTTCAGCTGTGCACCGCCTCCGCCGTCGAGTACTTATATTCTCGTGAAAATGGGGTAAGTGCTCCGGTGGCCATCACCGGGACGGAGGAGTGAGGCGACGGTTAAAGGGCGGGAAGAGGAGGAAGGAGAAGAAAGAGTCGGGAAGAAAAAAAATGAGAGAGACAAATTCAATAACATAAATACACTTTGTGGTCTATTGTTAAAAACTGTCCGAGGAAAGGGGAAAAAAATCACGATAATTGAATTAGACGTGTGCGAGGGCGTCGTCGTGCGCGCGACACTAGAGACTGAAGATAAGGGACAGCGAGAAGAGAAAAAAAAGGTAAAATGGTAACGTAACATTGGGTTTTCTTTGTATTAACAATAATATTATCCTTTTCTCAAAATTTATCGAAGGGTTTAAGAAGAGGGGAAAAAAATAATATAATAAAACATAGTTGCTCACGCACACTCACACACGGTCGAAGTCACCATCGTCTATAAACTATATGTTTTATTATATTATAATAATTTATACACTCGAATCTCGCTTTTACCTTTACATACGACGGTAACACACACGCACACACGCACACACACGGTGTATATTTTTTTACCAATTTAGAAACGTACACAAAACACACGATACCGACGGCCAGACAGCAGTTCGGGTCACGGGCGATTTTTCATTTTTAACGATGTGTGCCCATGCGGGATACCGGCCGAATATATTTACATGCACACTGCAGCAGCGCCGCGGACGTCGTCGTAATAATACACATATATATGTATATAATATTCACATCGGGGTCCACGTAATATTATTATACACGTGTGTGTGTGTGCGTGTACACGACAACACACATAATGTAATATTGTAACAAAAACAACATGTACCCGGCCAGACGCTGACGCACGCACGCACGCACGCACTCGATCGCCCGAGACTCTCCTCGACAGCCGTTTCTCGACGTACTATATTACGGTGCCCATTAATATTAACGACGTTTAAATCGAAAACACGTTGGCGGGCGGGGGTGGTGGTATGGGTAAGTTCGGAAATAAATAAACCCGCGAAAATCTCGCGACCGTCCCCCCTGTATGGGTAGATACAACGTTACGGTATACGTGCTTACCGTGTCACCACCGCGGCCATGTCGACGACAATGACGAAAAAATAATAATCTGAATGTAATAAAGCCAAACGATAATACACGCTCGAGTAAGCTCGCGTACTGCCATGATAATAATATTATTATCATATATCTCAGCGGAAGCGGCAAGCGCGACCTTTCGCGTAATTAGATTTTCAAAATATTCTCGTCGCCTCTGCTCGTCAATGGTCACGATGATTGCGCGCTGCAATTTCGCGTCTCATTGTGCTCCTCGAACCGGCCGAGCAAATTGAATTTCCGTCTCCGTATACTAGCGTCTCAGTCCCATCGCCGCCTCTCACCTACCGCTGCGAAAAACTCGACATTTTATCACAAAATATATAAATCATAACAGTAATAACGTCAAAACCGCGATTGAAGAGTAAAAGGTTATGTCAACAGACACTTTGAGGTTTTCAGCTGCCCTACACGATAATATTTATCCTATCTTATTATGAACGAGCGACAACTGCAATATGAGCTACCCTGCAGCGGCGAGCCGCATGGATGTGACACCTCGACTACTGGGCAGCAATATTAGGCTTGTAGTCGGCAGTCGGCACTCGGTAAATGTGTTCAACATTTAAAAATTTGGCATTTAAAAACAAATAAGTCAGTAAATATAGAGACTACACCCGTGGGGAGAGGTCATGATATTTTAAAAGATCGTCTCTAGAACTACTCCGTGCTGGAAACGAACGGAACAAAAAAATATATTTTAAAAGAAAACAGCGCATGCTCGTCACCGTACCTGCGTCCTGAACTACACAATAACAATAATAAGCGTAATAATAATATTATACAATGTATTTTGATATTTATATTTTATTTAGGAACCAATACGATTGATGTGACCCAAGACCGCGGTTTCGGTAAGACGTTTATGTATTCGGCCGTCTGCAGCAGCTGTGCGGGTATCATACCACGGGTATGCGAGTGTGTGCTAATGTGCAATACGCGTGTAATATGTTTACCGATAGGCTATATATTTAATATGCCGACGGCTGCAATTATAATCGCAAGAGCGTTATAATGGGTCATCGCGGCGCGACGAACTCGCCCTTAAACGGGTCGTGGTCCTTATGCACGAACGGTGGCGGAGTATAAAATCATATTATATCTAAAAGTATCTATAATATTATGTACGACGACAAGCAGTAGCGGCGGATTACGCGGAATCGATTTGAATTTATAATATACGGCGAGTATGTGTGTATCATGTACGTATATACACACATCTCAAGTACGAAAGCGGATCTAAAAAAACAGACGAACGAGACCAACGCACACTACATAATATATACAATAATGTATATAATATGTATGTACAGCCATGTATACTGGTACCTATATATAGTACTCGGGGCAGGTTTTTGCGCCGGACCGGATCATCGCCGCAGTGCGTATGGGTAAAAGAGGTACCTACTACATACGTGATTAATTTCTCAATCAATTCCGTCTATATTTATCAATTCCGCCTCTGCTGCGACGTTATTCGCGAAATAATATTAATTTTATACGATATCCATCTGCGAATACACAACTATAATATGTGTGTGCTGTAGTTACGGAAACAATAAATTATCGTTGGTCGCAGACGTTATAGATTTGGGAAGTTTAGGTTTATACTCTTGTATCGAAATCAGAACCAGAATTTCAAATTGCAGTGCATCATAATATAGAAAATATAGGTCAACATTAAAATAAGCTCGTCCAATTGTATATCTATAATAGTCACCTGCTGCACTATTTAAATTATTATCTTTTTATTTTTTTTTATTTTTAAAAGATACTTACAATCTATTCATAGAACAATAAGTAAATTTGATAAGAGTAATAAGCATGAAAAATATGACGGAAGAAGCCACCCCCATTGATGACACTACCTATAAATTATTATCTATAAATTATATAGGTGATCAAGAATAATGCGAGTCTTGACTCTTAAATATTTACCGGAGACACTGTTGTCTATTTATATTTACGTATAAATTGTACAAAATATACAACCAAGGAGTACTGTATAATATATACACACGAATGGTATATAATATACGCTCAACTGGAGTTCAGTAAAATCGTCAATCAATATGTACCTACTTAATTGACGATCAAAGTTTTCTGGATACATCATCCGGCTTGTTACACGTGCAAACACTAGGTAATCGTATTATACGAAATATTTTCGGTTAATCTCGTTCGTCGTACATATAGGTACAGGATAATTCACCACCCGCCCTCTTTTTGTTCTTTAACAATATGCGTAACTGCGTAAGTATTTATTGAAATTCTGATTTTTGGAAGTTTTAGGTAAGTATATAATTATACATTTTAAGGTACACTTAAACACCATGTTTTTAAATGTTTTAAATGTTTATTCCATATAAGGAGTATCCTGTGGCGATACAAACTTGATATTTCATATAAAAACCATCCTTTTTTATTGTAAATTATTAATCAGATGGTTTTATTTTTGAAAATCTGGATGTAATTAAATCGGTATTTGAATAAGTAGTTTCTGTGTTATTAAACTTTATGTAACTACTATAGGGATAATCGTACTTAATTATACCTAATGGTTTGACATAAAATATAAAATAGTTGTAATATTTAGTCTAGTACTAATTATACTCTGACAATTTTTACAAATTATAAAACTGTAATAAATTTATACTTACTACTAAAATTTTCAAATCATCATAACTATACAAACATATCTTTTAAACTTCTTATGGTGGACTATTGTAGTACTTAAAGTTTAATAACAAGTCTGAAATTACTCTTTCAAATTTTGGCTTAAAAATAAATGAACAAAAAAACATCATCTCCTTAACAATTTACAATAAAAAGGATGATTCTCATTAAAAAAGTTTCAATCACCACAGGATACTCCTTAATAATTGCATACAAAATCTAAGTATTAGAAAATGTAGATCTTAAGCATGCTTAAAAATTCCAAAAAAAAGAATTTAAATAAATTCATTATTAAAGGTACAATTTCTTGTGATCATGTTTGGTGAAGTGGATCAATAAATCTGTATATAGAATACAAAATATTAATATGTTTATGTGTACATGTTTACGGCGGCCCACAGAGCCCCATCCCGTGTAAGTACTCCTATTATTATATATATTATAATAAACGATCGTTCTACTCACTAATTTTAAACCTATATATATATGTATACTATTTTCTCCGTTGTTTTTATGTAATAGTAGGTTATTTCAAATAACTCACAGATATAATGAGAAAATTATACATTCTTAAAGTTACAGCTATCAGTATAATATACAATTTTAAACAAACAATCATCTTTTTTTATTGGGTATTTTGTTTAATGCGATAAAATAAAACAACCATAAAGATTATGAGATTTTGTCGTTTGGGATAAAAAGAAAATAAAAAACCAAGGTTGGTCATGGAGCGAATGAGCGATCCAAGGATTGTTCCCCCACTCATCTTTCAATGTATTATTAACATTAAAATATATCAACTAGGCGTAGTATCAGTTATCAAAATACTTTCAAAACGCGTTAATATAAGACACAACTGAGTACGAAAGAATTTTCTTTTATAGGTATAAGACTTATCACTGATTACTATATAACACAGTATTATGCAAAACGAGAGTATTATTATGATGACGATTGAAAACAATTGTTGTTCCATGTTTATTATAGCTACCTACAAATAATTATTAATTATTAAGGCTATAAACTACTAAAATATTTTTTAAACACTCAACAATTACGCAATCAACTTTGAATTATATATTTTAATTAATAAGTAGATGTCATAGGTATGTTATATACTTAAAATTAAAAATACAAAATATTTAATACACTTTAAGCATTTGTATACTTATAATAACAAACTTATTTAAACTAAATATTTTAAGAAAAAGAAAAATATTCGAAAATGCAAAATTACATAGTATATATATAGGTAAATATAATATAATATATAAATTAATCAAACATTCATAAAGTTATTTTGAATAAATAAAATTGAATTATTGAATTAACAAAATGTCAAGCAAACACATATTATCTTATTTTGTCATAAATAACATTTCGATAATTACCTAGTTCATTAAAAAGTAATTTAGAATAAGTACCTACTTAACATAGTTTTATAAAACGTTAAAATTATATTGCGGTAGGTACCTACGCATATATTTATACACGTTCAGGTTCAACATCATAATCAAAATGGTACCTAATTAAATAAAATAAAATGATTTTAATCGACGTACATCCCCAGTAATCTTGTACAGTTTATTTTGCCTTATAAAAATATTGATTGGGACATTAAAATATATTGGAACATGTTTATCGATTTCGAGGTGATTACAGGAATAGATCGGGTACGACATCAAAGCCTTATTTTTAAATGTTTATAACATTTTTCGAAAATTGTATTCATGAGTGTTTACTGTTAAAATTTAATCTTCAAGTATATGAACATAAAGTTATTCTTGCATTTATTTTAACAAATCATGTAAAACTCAGCGATTATCCCAAGCTTTATTTCAATTTTATTTATTTGCATACCAAATAATAACGTGTTGTATAGAATTTACGGCGTCGTTATAACATAACATAAACAAGAGACAAACGGCATAATAAAATTCAAATACCTTAGGTAACAAATATAAAAGAGTTAATTTTTAATATATTATCTTAAAATTGTTTTTTATGGAAACATTTTCCAAAAACTCGTTTGAAGAACTATTATTTATCGAAATGACTATTATATCATTATAAATAATAAAAACTTGAACATTTTTTTGCAATTTTACGTCATTGAAAAGATGTAGAAACTTGTAAATTTAATAAAATCTGAGTTTATGTTTTAATAACGATGCGAATAATAGTGCTGATTGATATTATAAATAATTTAATATTCGATATATGTATATATATACATACCTATATCAACTATATAAATGCAAAATATATTATGGATGTAATGTATAAATAAGTTGAGATTTACAAATCGTACTTAACGGTTTCTAAGTATAAACCTTTTGAAAATGGCAATTAAAGCAAAACAATATTAACTGCAGAAATATTATTATTAATTCTGATAAAATATATATCTAGCTATTTATAGATTATAATTTCCCTTTTCAATAGTCTCTGCTTGAGTTATACAAATGGATCATTTCCTTAATTTTTTTTAAAAGGCTTTTTATATAAATTGTATATACATTTCTATTGAGGATTTAAGTATAAAATAAAATTAATGGTATTGGTTCCGACCATGGATAAAATTAATACAGAGGGGTAACGGTTCTGCGTAGTTCCGGATCCCGACCACCCCAAAGTATAAAAAATTTTAAGCGCGTAGGTCATACCGTAAGGTACATTAAAATATTTTTTCCATTAATCTTTTTTTATTCATCAACAACCTCGACATACCTAAACAGGAATACTAAATATAACAGTCAGAACCAATTAAGCTCTTTCCATATCAAAGCCATCATCTTTTTTTTATGATAATAATAATTGTACATTTTATTATATTATTGCTATTTTTTGGAAGGGGGAAACCTCAAATGACCCCTGGTCAAAAAATCCCCAAGGGAAATCAAAATCGTAGCGTGGACAAAATACTGGTCGGACGTTAACGATTAGTTTAAAAAAATTAATATGTTTTCGAAGGTAATACGTTTTGCAGGAGACCTTTGGGGGTCCTCGGGCGATAAATAAATAAATAAAAAATTGCCATCTCCTCACGTCGGTTTTTTTATTTCCTCGCCCGATTTACAGGCTGTTTATTGAGTTTCTCGTTTCCATTTCCTTGGATGTTTCCGGTCTGTTGGTTTCCATTAACAACCCATCCTGTTCCCTTCGCGCCGCTCGCGGTAAAGAGGTGACAGACTTCCGCCGTGGCAGTTTGACGGACTATATGAAAGCTCGCTTCGGTACGTTTAGAATCCAAATTGAATTCGACAAACGAATTTATATAACAACAACGAACAAAATAATAAAAACTAGCTACCACGTATATTACTATTACACAATATATACTTAATACCTATCGCACACGTGTTCCACAACCCTGCAGTCCCAAAACCCTACAGTACCACAACCTACAGCTAATGGCCTCAGTTGCCGAAGCTTAAAAATAATTTTTAGAAAAGAAATACCTATATAATATACATTATAATACAGTGGTATAACGATGTATTATAGTGATAATAACAATATAATGATAATAAATAATAATATTTTGTTTAGTGTTAAATTTAATTCTTCGTCATCTCGCACGCGTGTTGTACACTGCCACACACTGTTGACCGCCGAGGAATTATTATTATATTTTAATATCACACAGCCTGACAACCACACAGGTGCGTATAATATAATATAAATATGAACCATACCCGGTATATATACATAGTAAAATATATAATATATACCATGAATTGTAATAGAGCGGCTTTGTATGTATCCCGTCGCGCGTTCACCGGCAGATTAAAATCGACGTGGTTAATATATATACATACACATTACACATAATATTATATTATTGTAACAAATGGACTCGCTGCCGCCGGCCATTGTTCTATTATCATTATACTATGATTTTATTTAATCTATTCTGTGCTATGATATTATTATTGTTGTCGTTATTTTATCGATATCAATAACCGCTGTGATTGATAGGACACATCACGAGTCACGGCCGATTTTTATAACTGCGAGTGGTGCGCTTCTATAAAATATTATATTATAATTTTATATTTTTTTACCATAGACGGGTGTGAGTAATATAATATGCACAGTATATTATACATCATATGATATTATATATTACACGACGAGAATCGTGAGAGGGTTAATTATTCGCACCGAATAATTTGGTTTCGTTGCTCACGCACCTATATAGAAGTAGGTAAACACATATTATACACAGTGTGAAAGAACCTTTAAAGGCGGAAGTCAGATGTTGCTAAATCGGCGGCGGTGGTGGTAGTTACGGACGACGCACCATTTGACGATGATTGATTAAAAGCCAAGAGCTACTCCCCTACGTACAGAGTACATATATATATATATAAAATATATAGAGTATTATGTATGTTTGATGCAAGACAAGGACGACCCTTTTCACTGCCACAGCAAGGAAATACCGTAGCCCAAAACTTCTTTATTATTACTATATACATATATATACTAATATTATATATACTATTTTATACACTATATATATATATATATATATATATATATGTACATCGCTGCACCCTCGATGACGAGGGAAATAATAATAATATCGCGGAGTTTGTTGTTTGTGGTGGGTTGCCGTGGTAACCGAAAATCATCAAAAATATAATTGAAAATATAGCATTATTTATTTTTCAATGATGTGTGTGTGTCATGTTGTGTATAAAATGCGAAAACTTGCACTTATAAACACACGTCCAATTAATGCGCACGGTGCTCAAATGATATAATGGAAAAGTCAAAAGCGGTGCGAATAATATTTATATTTTATACACATAATATGCACTATTGCACTACAAGAACTAAGAAGTGACCTACATAAAATTCACATATAATATGTGTGCTCCTCAAAAAGTAAAAATATTGAAAGCATGGTTATTAGATTATGCGAACATGGGTCATAAATATTTTATCCGCCGTGTTAAAGTCACGCACGTGTAAAGTTCGTCTCGTGGAATGACTTTGTCGTGAAAACGCTAAAACGTAAAATATTTCGATTGACCTTTAGGCAGCTTAAATAGAGACTAGATATTTTCGAACTATTATAAATTATTATGTTACATACGATTTTAAAGTTTGGGTCAACTTTTCACTTATACCTTCCTATATTATTGAATGGTCCATGTATAATATAGTCACGACTTATCACTAGAATTGTGCGTAGCTAACTTATATTATATAGCGCCATCACACGAGCACACACACCTAAAGTCAAAGACAATTTTTTTCGGCAAATATTTAATTAATCCATTCTAATTGCTTTAATATATTATAGTCAAGCATAAAGTGTATATACCATAAATATAAATACATATTCATTTAATGTCCATGATAGAACCTATATAACCTATAAACATATTGTATATAAGTATACTCCGCGACATTTAATATATAATACACTCGACATAATGTATAAAGACAGTCCGACAGTAACGTAGAAATACATTTTTTTGTACAAAAATAGTTTTACATTTTATTTCAGTGCATTTTCAGTTGTCTTTTATTCATATTTAATCAAAATTACACAGTAAAAAATGTTTATACATATATAACATCACGTTTTTCTGAATTCGTACCTGCAATTTTCATGAGCCTTTCCATCTATATTATACGGTCACCCCTCCCCCTCCCAAGACACCACCACATGTACATTATTTTGTTTACTTGTAAAATATATGCGCTGCGTCGAGATTATACGCAGGTTATTTATTTATCTTTAATGTGAACTTTGTATTTTTCGAGTGCGAGTGTGTTCGCGGAGTTTTAAAATTTGTGTATATTTGTTTTTATGTATTGCTGCTGTTATTCTCGACGTTTCGCGTATACATATATATGGATAAAAACATCCCTGTACCTATACCTTATTTAATCTTTATGATATTATTATTTTACTTTAACGCTCGCATACACAACGATAAATAATATAACGTGTGAGTCATTCGATGGTCATTTATTCAGTGGCATCAACATTTGAGCCTGGGAGTGAAATTTTCAAAAAAACTCTTTTCAGCTGTAAGATGATGAAACCCCCACTCTCTAGGCAAGTATCCAAGAAATCTAAGGGGGTTTCATCACCTCGAATTATTTTGTAGGCACATTTTTTAAACATTATTACTTACATGTATGTAGACCAACTATGAGACGATGAGTAGGCACTATGTAGTCATTTCTTACATATATTATATAGTACATTGCACCTAGTATTTTGAGTGAAACTGTCACAGAAAGGATTTTGAATGTGTATCCCTCCCCAGGCGAAATGGGTATAGAAATAAGGACTTTTAAGTTTTTCGTAAACGTTTTGAATTTTTAGTAGATAATCGTAAGTCTATCGGTTACTGGTCGCGTATATGCATGATCATTGACATAATATATTATTATATACACTGAATGACTCTTGTAGACTAAAATATACACAATCAATTGTGGACAACAGGTTCATAAAATTAAAATTAGATTCAAGTGTGTTTTGAATTATTAAAAACATGGCACCTTTGTATAATTGAAAGAAAAACTTTGTGCACTTCGGGCACCCTTTTAGCGACGCACCCTCTGCTGATCCCTCTTGGTTACGTCATTGCATATTTTATCATTATTATTATAATATATTCGTAACGGTTACATAACGATGTCCGATTGTAAATATTGACCTATTGGCTGCAGCTAGGAATTATACAACGTGTCATGTACAGTGTATGGTTTTGCGAATGAAAACCGGACGGCAACAATGTTTTGTCCAAGTATGGCCAAGTATTCATTCGCGTTGCCGCCCAATGTGTAGGTATCTACAACAACTCACGGTATACCTACCTATTCGGTATTCCTCACCAAACTCGTATACCTATATTTCGAATTTATTCGGTCGCACAGTTTGTTATTATACTCCTCACATTTTACATAGTACACACGAAACGGCGAATTTATTTCCCCATTGTCCCGTATTATATATATATTTAATGGTTATAATATAATACTAGTACGTAAATAATATAATAATATACATATATATATTACATAGTATGAGTACAAGAAAAACTAGTATATATATATATATCTATACACAATATGTTATACTTATAATCTATACTTTATATACCAGCCCGGCAGCAGCCGTGGTTTGTGATGTACTGCGCAGCTGAGTATATAATATATGAATTATGGATTTCCATTTCTGTATAGTGTGTATAATGTATATATATATATACAGTATATACATATTATACATTTACTCTTATACCCACAACCCAAAGTGTCCATACATATAACATACTATATATATTAGGTACGATATAGAATATATATGATACGCTCTAGTCGGATATCATGTTATGGATTTCGATGATAATTTCGTTTGATATTTTATAAATATTCTTGTTCGTAGAACGCGCGAGAGATTCTTCTTCCATTGACTTCCCGATGGCAAACACATCACCATTGTATCGGGAAACAATGGGTCGTACACATACTGTATATATATACATACACGTGTCATATATATAATACGTATGTACGTGTATATGTATATATGCGTGAAACGAGCTGAACGTGAATAATACGTATATCATAGATGTTGATGGTGATGTCGATGACGACCGCGACGAGTGAAAAGACCGTGCGATGACGATGACAATAAATGTGCGAACCCGATGCAGCAGCAGCAGGAGATGAGATTCAAAACGGGTGTGAGCAGCAAAAATCTCCATGAATTAAATATAATATATATAATACCTACATATGGCTATACATAAATGTACCTATGTGTGTTATTATATGTATAACATATTGCGCGTATACCGTACATGGGAAGAGTTGTATATAAGCACTTATTATATGTACGTATACGCTAGTAAGTGTATATAAACGCTTTGAATTCAAGAGGCGTAGGTACCTACATAATATTTTATGTATACGTATAATAACAATATATAGTATATACCATAATGGGTATAATTGCAACGTTGCAAGTGGTCGTGTTTTCAGATAACGATCTGAAATGAATTTTTTAGCAATATATAATTAGGTAGGTACTCGTAAACAATACACGCATACATGCACGCACGAACGGTTTGATAGAAAATTAAGAGAAGATACATTTAAATACGTGTTAAAAATATAATATACATTCAACGCAATACCTAATATAATGTAGATAACATGTTATAATAGTATGAGGTACACAAATGCATCATCATATAAATTATAATAAATATAGGTATTATGTTGTGTAAATATAGATGGTAAATTTAGAATTAACATATTTATTTATTTATTAAAATTGTTTGAATAAATAGACTTACGGTTAAAAAGATCACTATAGTTTATATTGATTATTGTTTTGAAAATAATTAGCTCCTCGTCACATTATTCATAATACCTAACGTGGATAAATAATTTAAAATCTATTATTCCCAGGCTCACAAAGTATTGAATCTCCTCGAATCGCGACAGTGGTTCTAACCATGAACTGGTGGTAACCGATTTCTACTATTTGGTTACCTCTATACCAGTACGAGCTGCAGTAATCGCAGTAAGTTCTCCTAGTGTAATAATAGGTATACGACATTCGATGAGGTGCAGCAGCAGTATGTACTACTTGCTTCATATTATTGTTCACACACACACATGCAAGAGTCATTATACGGGAGTTTTTGACCTCAATTTTAAATTGTCTCTGAAACGCCGCCACGCACACGTAAAACGCATATATACCGCCGCGCACGACGGTTTCGGTAGGCCACGCGTGTTATGCGTGGGTGGGCGCATATCTATATCGGGACGGAACTCGGTCCCCGATGGGAATTATAATGTACACGAATATTGGACTTGGAAGACGAACGCAATGCGTTATTATTATATTATTATAATTATTATATTCCCGTCACGGCAACTTAATTGCGTGTCATGTCGGACGGCGGCGACGGCGGGACTTTGCCGGTGGATATTATAAAATAAAACCCGGAGTCAAGACGTCTCTCGTACACGCGCGCTCGCGACGATAATATTGTACTTGTCGTGGAATATAGTATAATATTATGTAAATGGCAGCTGCGGCGGCGTTAAACACATAGGTACGTATTATTTTATAAGGCACACTCGTGTAGGACACGACTCGTAGTAGGCACGTCGACCGAGGAGGGATTTTTAATAATAATTGACAGCCGGCCGAGAGAACTGGTCCGGTCACTCGTCACGCGCGCGCGATTGGGTGTCGGTCGACAGGGTGAGACCACTGGCCCGTATCTCGACGCGCGCCCATTACCACACGTTACCACACGGATGACTACTACCACGTCATTACTATCTATTATCGTATTATCAAACGTATGTCGGCTAATAGACTTGTCGGATGTATTATTATTATTATATAATAGTAAGTAATAACGTCCTATAAACACGTCGGACGTGTGCGTATTGCCGACGTTGCACTAATGGCCATCGCAGCTTATAAAACAATGCCACGATATAATATTATCACAAATGCGTTTAGATATAATAATAATAATTATTATTATTATTATTATTATTATATAATAGTAAGTAATAACGTCCTATAAACACGTCGGACGTGTGCGTATTGCCGACGTTGCACTAATGGCCATCGCAGCTTATAAAACAATGCCACGATATAATATTATCACAAATGCGTTTAGATATAATAATAATAATAATTATTATTATTATTATTATTATAACTATGTATAAAAATATGAAACTTATTCTAATTTTTCGACCACTATACATAGTACCGGTAGGTACCGGCTGCTAACACTCCCGGTAGGCACGCACGTGTATTTTATCAAACAAATCGGTCATAGTAAATTGTTGACGAGCGCGATCCGGGGTCGTCGGTCGAGACCAAATAGGTACGTATTTAATAATAATATTATATGTTTATCATAATATCGCATCATACACTCGTCAGAAGGGCCGAAAACGAAACGATAGAACTCGGGCGGTGCGCGAATTATACATACATAATAGTATAATGCTGCAAACAATAATAATATATTGTTGATATGACGTGCTATAGAGGAAATCGGACCGGGTATAATATATACATTGCGATCCCCGGGGACCGACGAGAATTGTTCCGAAGTGAAACTGTCAGTGAGACGACAGGCGAGTCCATATCGCGGCAGTATATCGTTTACACGGCTCCGTACGTTATACATTATTTCCGCGGCCGAGGCTCGAAAGCTCTCTCAGCCACTCGGTGGTCTCAGAATATACATAATATATATTATACTGGGTGATTCACCAAGCAGGGTCAAGCTTTTTTGTCTTCAATTATGCTGTTATTCGAAATCTGATTTTTAAATACAATTAAATAATTAAATACTATATATTTTTTTTTATTTTTAAACGATTAAGATTTGTCTTATTTTTCTGAAAATGTTGATGTATCAAAATCGAAAATCATCGAACGATTAATTTTTGAATTATTTAACTTTGTGAACCAAGGATATTAGATCAATCGTCCACGATAATGAGTTTAGAAGATATGAGGGCTATGGGCTTAAATTATATAGCAAGTAATTAATATTAATCTATCAACATTTACAATTTGTAAAAATGGTCCAAGTATAATAAACATTATATCCAATATTATATCTTTTTTATATCAAACTATTTTAAGGACTACTATGGTATATAACTTATATATTTATCTATAGTATAAACACTTTAATAACTGAGAAGCTAAGCAGGGTCATCAAAATTTTCTAACATATATTTTCCACTAAATATTATACAGTAAAAAAGAGGGTTCTCATTTGAAAAACACAAGTTTGTATCGCCACAGTAAACTAGCTGCTTAAGAATAATACAAAAAAATTGGTGTCAAGCATCTATAAGAAATTCCAAAAATCAGAAATTGAACGAATAAATTATTAAATGTAAGTGAGCTTGATGCATCACCCTGTACACGAAACGAAGGACTAACCTTTTGGAATATTTAGGGATGTATATATATATATATATATTTGAGCGTACCTATACGTATTTCTTTTTGTCCTCGCGCCTGCCGCCCGTTCTTCTCGAGTTACACAGTATATATTATTATTATACATTGCACTTAATATATAGAAGGTATCTACCATTACTATAGGACCTTTAACGCACATCGGACATTATTATATTAAAACTACGTTGTATAATAGTATATGTGATGGACGAAAACGCTGATCTGTAGATGTATATATTATGATATTATATGTATACATTATACCACTCATTAATTGTGTGCAATACATGTATATGATGGTGAATTATACAGCTTTAGGGTTGAAACAACAGAGTGGTTGAGATGAAGATGTCACCGCCGCCGAGTGCAGTCGGACGCACACAAAGAACTCGTTGAGAAATATTTTTCAAAGGCGCAAGGGGGTGGGAAATTTCCGAGGGTACGAATTATTATAATATTATTAAACGCGTATTAAATTTCAAACTGAACATCAATAGAAACGCCTGTATCGCTGTTGCAGCGTATTTATTATATCTTCGAATGGAATCGAGTGGATTTTGTGGTAGGTAAATAATCACAAGGAATCATAAAATAAAAATAATAACAATAATTATACTTATAACTTTAACGAGGTGTTTCGGCGTAATATAGTAATATGTATGTATGTTTTGTAATAAGTTAGCTCATTAATGGTGAATTCTACATTATCTGCACCTTGGATTATGGCTTGCCCTATTTATTATATATTTATCACAGTTTAAAACAAGACACTTGCAGCAAGTGCACAATATAATAAAATTATATTATATTATATTAACGCTATAATATTATATGTATATTGTCTAATTTCCTATCAGACTTTATTAAATATAATAGACCACGATTTTCGAAAAATTAGAAACATAATATTTTTTAACAACTATTAATAATTAGGTACAACAAGTATTGATTATTTAAATCCGTTTCATCATAATATTATCGCATCAGCTGATTAACTGTTTGATATAAATAATTATAAATGTTACACAAATATAATATAGTTTTTTAATTCTTAATATTTCTGCAAATCTCGCAACACGACCGGACGTGGTCTATCCTGCTCTCGTGGTAGTGACGGTGGATGGAGATGACACAATGTTTATTAATAAATAGATTAAATACCAAGTCTCTCTGTTTTTAATGATTAGACATATATTTGACTCAGGTTAAATATGGCCATAATATATGTAATAAGCCGTGAAGAGTAAAATTTATTTTATTTATTCATCGGGTGTGAGGCGTGTGTCATATCTAGAATAATAAAATTATAGTTTTAGTCATGCAATTTGAGTATTTGGTGTATCCAATGACGAGAAACAACCAACTCATGACTTGTCCGGTGACGAATTAAATGTCACCACGACCTCCTCCTTTCGTTATAGGTGATGAGTGGGTATCGATTGCCGCGGACGGTTGGAAGTTGTAGAGAAGATCGGTCGGTATTGATATTTGATAACAATAAGGACTAATTTCAGGGATATCAGTATAGAATAGAATACAATTTACAAAAGTAGTTTAACTATTAGGTATAGATTCTGAGCGGTTCCGATGATTATAACGATTTTACAATAATTAGCTGTTTTTTGGTGTCTAAATAAATACACATTTAGGGAAGCAAGTTATTTTCAAAAAAAATATATTGACTTTTAAATTTTTAAAGCTATATAGAAAGTTTCGAAATGTTTTTTTTTTTAATGTTAACAAAAAATGTCAATCGGTACAAAATTTGAGAATTTAGTACAATTAGGTTCTGCATAAGTAGGTTACTCATCAGTAGTTCATACAGTAACTTAAAATTCCCCAAAAAAATACAATCACAATTTTTTTATGGACATTTGAAGTTGAAATTAGAACGACATTAGATTTTTAAACAAAAAAATAAGGTTTTTTTTTAGATTTTTTTTTTTAATGAAATTTAAAAATTTTATTCATGGGTACATGAAACTTTTAACGTATGTCATTATATTACATACACTACGATGGCAATAATTTCAAAAATAAGGTTTTCTTTGAAAAAAAAATCAAAGTTAAAATAAGTAAAATAAATTACTTAGTTATAGGTTTAAGATGACTGACAGTCTTCGCTCAAAAACGCTTTTCGTATGCAACGATTTATTGTTGAATTCAAATTTAACACGCCATATACCAACATTACAGTGACTTATTCAATGGCGATGTGCACTCGACACCTACAAGTGTACAGCAGAGCGGATACCTATACTTCCCCCCTTTCTTTAATTTAAATATAATTGAAAAAAATAAGAATGCCACGTATAGTTTGTGAAAACAAAAATGTCTGACTTATGAACATTTTATAAAGATTGTGAAAATGCCAACGGTTTTTCAGCTTCTTCATTTCGTTGTACGCGCTCGTCTGTATTTTCGGGATTCCTATTTAAATTAAAAGCGTTACTCACAGCTCAGAAACATTATAATGGATAAAGCAATAAATGAACAGTGAATATAATGTCAAGTCACTACGTGAATAAAATTAAAAGAAACTTCGTTGTAAGGGACACTTGAACGTTTAAGTTTTCAATTTTTCAACTTTATTATATTAATACTTATTGATCCGTCATAAACCATTCAACTCCAAAACAAGATTATATTCTGATATTGTTAGAACATTTACATTGTGTTCAAGGGATTAAAGTAGACGTTTTCGGTCGACTATATTTTCAAAACGTCTCCACTATAATATGTATTTCCAGTTGACACATTTCCCATATAATATCATTAAAATTATAGCAGTTGTAGCAAATGCCTGACACTATGGGGATTTCGGATAAGACAATGCGATCTATAATTAACACCCGGGGGTGTCTCGCGTGTATAAACAAAAGTCCCTTTAATTAGTTGGCTCGGGGGGTAAGTTGACATTTTGGAAGCAGAAACGGGTAGGGGTGATATTAATTGAAAATGTCACTGCAGTATAGTACAAAATCGACACAGGACCTGTGTACGCCGGAAGTGTGATAAATTGCATGTCGAAAAATAAACTTAATTGTTTGCCTTTCTTTCAAACGCATTTATGTACACGAAGTCGAGAAAATAATGATGATTCCTAAAACCTATCACGATATAGGTATACCTAGCGGAAAAATAATTTTTCGGTAAGTTAGTAAATTAAACAATATTATAAAATGTGTTATTACGTAAGTATATGTATAATCAAGAGGTGTAAAATATTGAGTTGTGAATGTTATTGTAATATTTATGCATTAATCTAATACGCTGTATCTATTCAAATGTTATTGAGATACAAAATTCAGGGAAATATAACCATTCAAAATGTATAAAAAAATCATTTGGTATGATTTATAATATAATTGAGAAACAAAATAAACTCAATGATCGGAAAAACAAATAACGTAAACAATTTTTTGGGCAATAACAACGTAGACGGAAATAATGAATCTAATGAAGTCAAACCCTGCTACAGAAAATATTTATAATTTTACTCAAAATGTTATCTGAAATGTGGATTTCAATTTTTAACATTCTATATTATTATTACTATTACTATTATTATTATTATTATTACATTCAGTTCAGTCAATAGTCATACAAAGTTGTTCCCCGCATTTATTGTGAGCTTTAAATGCATCGTTTTCGAAAAGGATTTGACGGAAGTGGAAAATGTTTTTTTAGACTAGGGCGGACCTCAAATGTCAAAACTTTAAAACTACTCTATATATTCAAGATAAGCGTATGATAGGAAAAAATGCATTGGAAACCCATATTCAATAAATATTATACTATATAGAATACATTTTCTATAGGCTCTAGAATGTAGAGCAATGAGCATTCGTCAATAATTCTAAGATAAATTCATATCTAAGTACAATATTATGCTAGAGTGTATTGGATGGTATTTTTTATGTTAATAATATATTCGAAAAATATTTTTTATATTTTTGGTCTAAGGTATTTTTCCTACAGTAGGTATATAGGTAACATATACTATTAAAGTATTATATACACACATAACATTGTATTATTACAAAATAATATTGTTATAGGTACCTATAATTAGTTAGCAAATATTCTCTGACCGTTGTTGTAACTTAAATAACGAAACGTTGTATACAATACTAACTTCATGGTTTAAATCATTAAAAAATATATTCCAGTGATTCGTTGAGGGACAAAACCACGTTATTCTTTACATTTTAATTTTCTAACTATATCAAAGACCAAAAGAAATAACTTGTAGTGTTACAAAGAATGGCCCTTCAAAATTACCATGACATGAGTTTTTTTTTTAACAAAAACATATTTTATATTAAAACTGACAGACACGTCAAAACAAGAACGACTTGAAACTTGAATGAATTGGTTCAAATAATATTAATAATAATGAAGTCCGACCGCTGTGGATTCTTGTAACCTTAAAACAATAATTATAATCTCACTTGAAAAATGAATGCAAACAGACGTGGCGAAGAGCCGGTGCTTGAAAACCACGTAATCAATAAACGAAAGAAAATCGTTTTAATAAATTATAAATAATTTCATGCAGACTGAATAATAATATAAAACTATTATATGCATCATAAACAAACAAGCTGGAAATATTATTCTTCGATCACCCGACACCTGCATGTATTATACATTTATTATAATAATAATATGTGTTTCTCTAAACCCTTAGGTGACGAATGCATGAGATTTCCGCGAGAAGTACCTACCTACGACAAAAATTTAAATTTAGTCACGCGCCTTCTTGATTCTCGAAAAAAATGATAAATCGTCGATTGTTTTTTAAAAAACAAGACTTAAGCGCAGACCCGTAGTTGGTTCTCACGTCAAAAACGTGACATTTTAATATTTTAATATTTAAAATGCACAACTTACAATAATGTGGATATTGAATAATATATAATAATATTATTACACCAACGTAATATAGTATCTATTAACGCTCTTAAATGTATACGTAGGGATGTATTATATTATTATAGATACAGAAAAAGTGTATTTTTGGAATAGATCATAACCGGGAGATAGATAAATAAATGGATAGAGAGGGAAAGAGAGAGGGAGTGAAGAGAACAGTAGATACAACACTAGATGAAACAAGGGCCGCCGATTACTCTGTAGGTATACCTAACTATATTATGTAATAAAATAGTATTTCAAGGAGAGTCAATTCAGGAAAACCATTCAATGAATTGAAAATTGTCGATGTGTGATAAGAATAAGTCATAATAATACAGTAAGCCCATGGGAGTAACCAGAGTTTAATGGCTACAAGGGCTATAGAGTCTTAGGAGAACCAAAGTTCTAAATAAGCCACGGGGGGACAGAGCCCCCCTCATCATGAGCGTCACTGAAGTTAAGCAGTCACAGCTCAAGTGTCCTGTAAAATCAAAGCTGAAAATAAACCATAGGTTGAAGTAACATCCTCACTCGACATTAAAAGTAAAATATTGGTATCGATAATCTTACGTATAAGATATATTTGTATATTTTTTATAGCCAGATCGCTGAATCTGTTTTGGGTCACAGTTGATCTTTTGATTTTCATCTTACACAGACTCATTGTGCATGGTACATTAACAATATTAATTTATTACAAGCACCTGTATGTATATGTATAGTTATAAATTATTTTCAAAGTTGAACACATGACAGTTGTATTTTGTTATGCAAGTTTTTGGATCCTAACCAGGAGGGATTAATGAGTAAAAATGTCTACTACCTAGTACCTAACCCCCCTAGTTATGCTGATAAGTCCGTCGCATGTTTTCGTTTAAAAAACCCGACCCGTGGCCGGACGAGACGCTTCGGAGATTCTGTAATCAGCCGTTGGAAACCGTACAAATAAATTACAAACGATTGCCGATAACGCGGGTCCCCGATAACGTGTCAATTAAGGACATAGTGTCGTCGGAGGCGGCCATAACGTCGTCATTAATTTTCACAGGTAAAACCTCCACAATATATTATGGGTATAAACAATATATTATATTGTACAGAGTGTTGATAATAACAATAAACACACACGGGCACAATATTATTGTGTACACGCCACAATCATGACACGTTTGCGGTGATGTGTATGCTCTCTCTACCTATACAAAATACAAATACGCCAAACACGGTTCAGACGCACACACGACCTCCGCCGAAGTTGAGGAGACCCTCTTCTCCGCTCCGGCGGGTTCGTCTTTATTTATTTTTTTCCTATTACTTTTTCTTTCTCTCCGAGCGGTCTTCTCGTTCCACCGCCGCTTATGGTGGTGTGCTTCTTGGCGCTCTTCAAAGCAGAATATTTATATTTACACATTACACACACACACACGGTCGGCGCACGATAATTTATAGGACGACGTCGTCTGTTCGGCGCGTACGCCACCCATGTGCGACTCGGCAGCACTGCCGAATAGAAAATATCATCACGACACATTCCCCACTGATTATTATCGTCGTCGTCGTACGTTTTTCTCGTATTTTTTCTCATTTTAATTAGACGTGTTTGATTTATCCCGTTGCGTGTTTATTAAGACAGTGCAGCGGTGTGTCGTATTATTATACATATAGATACTGCAGAGAGAATAATATATATATATATATAAATCGCAATTTCTTTTTTCTTCTCTCTCGCATTGCTCGTTCCGATTAAAATTATAACACGCGCCTCATGTACAGGTCTGTTATATATTATATATAGGTATGTACGCAAATATATTATGTGCTTTTCTTTTCACACCATGCATCCGTTCCTCTCTCTCTCTCTCTCTCTCTCTCTCTCTCTCTCTCTCTCTCTCTCTCTCTGTTGTCTGTATCTCTCTCTCTCCGTGACGGCTATAGAAGGCGGTAGTTTGGCACACGAACATGACTGTGTTGCTGCCGTTGCTGCTGCGATCTCGGCGTCATGAATATTCAATTTTACACCGGTTTCTTTGTCGCTTAAACGCCCGTCGTCAGCGCTAGTGTGAGTGTGTTGTACACGGGTATTTAGGACCTTGAGTTTTCGATTATTATTACGTCTGGGTCGCGTTTTTTAATCTACACGACAGCTATGTAGACACACATACATAGTATACACACATTACATATTATTGTTGTATATAATATAATAAAGTTGGTTTATAAAGGCATAGGTAAAAAAAGACTACAACACACGCTGCAGGTTCTATTCACGTCGCGTGCGCCCATGCAGACGACCGTATAATATATTGGTCATCACCGTTGCATCTCCTCCTCGGCTTATTGTAATATATAATATTTTCACTATATTGTATTATTGTAATATATTATAGTAGTACCTCTAGTTATGATCCAATTCGGGCGAGTCTCGTCACCGTATACTCATAATACAGGTACCTATTTACATGTATAACAACAGTATATTATATTATAATACGACGATATAAATTATTGACCGAGCGTCATAGTGTGGTACCCGCACGCTGCTTTACCTCCGAGGATACCGTTACGTGTGTTCGTGTGTATAATATTCTATTGCATATTCGTATAAAGTGTGTTGTACATTATAATGGAAAATATGTGATTTCTGAAGAAGAAGAAAAGATATATTATTTGGAGTCAAGTCTACTTCAATTACATGTCATATACACACATGTGCGGAGAGTGAACTAGTCGCAATAATATCATTTGTAAATATAGGTACTTATATTATATTGATTTAAAATTTGTTATACTGCTCATAAAAACACAATCGAATTACTTATATTATTTATAATAATTTATCTCGAGTATTGAGTCAGTGCACACGTGTATCATTTTCGAATACGCTTGGCCGTTAAGCTCATTACAACCACATACATATAATTTATATATTAACTAAAATGACCATATTTTTTCTAAAAAATAACATATAACTATTTCATTCTCGTCTTTTCTCGTCTATATACTTAATTGCATAATATGTACAAGTAGTAACACTACACCAGAATTGGATGTTGTGGTATTAAAATTTCAATATAGATATACTGCAGCTATGCAGGTATTGGCATATATTGTACGAGACCTATAATATGAAATATATGTATATCAGATGAGTTTATCTGGACATTCGTTGTTTGTAATTTAATACGGAACCTACCTATAACCTAACGAGAAAAAAGATTCTAGGTTTCTATATTATTTTATTTAAAAAATCGCCAGCGACACCATAATAAAAAACAGGAAAAAAAGTCTACCGAGGGTGATAGTAGTGCAACGCGTACAATCGTGTGGTTGTAACCCAATATTCTTAAGCGTGACGGTCGTAAATAAAGCGAAAAAAAATCGCCGCAGCAGGTGTTTTATTTTTATTTACTCGGACAAACGTTATCGAAGAATTAATTTTTTTCCTTTACTCTCCGGTTGAAATTTAATATGCATCTTTTCTCCCACCGCGGACGAGAGCAGAATACATTTTTTTTAAATCTTGGTCATAACCACTTTATAATATTATATAATATATTTGTAGAATATACGCTCATAGATAACGCGTTAGGTCTAGCCCAAAGGAAATAATCCAACGCGAGATCGACGGCCACGACAGCAGCAACAACTATTATACTATTATAATGTGCGACGACCTCAGTGGCGCTCCTCCCCTGCTATTACTCGTATATAATACGTTTAAGAGCGTATAACAAATAATAATAATAATAATAATGATAATAAACGACGAGATGGTTATTATAGATTTATTATGTACACAAACATTTGGACGTATATATATTTCTCCTTTTTTTTTTCATATAATATAATAACGTGTTCGCCGCGCCTCTTGTAAAAATAATAATATTAAATACAATATTACATATATATTTATCATATAATTAACGGTAATATTTTTTATACGACTATACACATATTATACGCTGCCCGAAAGATGAAAATCATATTATATCATATTATTATTATTTATTATATTATATATATTATCGACGATCCGTGAATCGTGATGCGCAGCGAACGTCGTCTTCGGTAAACACGATTAGCGAAAATCAATTAAGAAAGACCGGAGGCGGCGGAGGCGGCAGGCGGACTCCGATAAGTAATAATATCATATATTATTATTATTTTTTCGATCTTTCTTCACTAAACGATTATATATATAATAATCAGTGTGCAATGACAATCCGGATTTTTAACCGTCCCTCATATATTATAATATTATACACTGCAGTCTTCCACCGCGGCGTTAGCGTATGATCATTCTACGTCAACACCACCGGCGGCAACGTGGTTGAAAAAAAACAAAAAAGTTTCATTTCCCGATATATTTTATTTACGCGTATGATATACAGGGTGATACACCAAAAGTGCTCACAATTTTTTTCCTCTGATAATTAATTAATTCGAACCATTTTTTAAAATTCCTAATAATGGTTTTTAAAAAAGTATAAAATAGGTGTAATAAATTGGTAGTATTTATTATACCGAGTCAATTTTTACAAATTATTCATGTTGATAGATAAATATTTATCAACAATCACTAACATTTTCAAATCACCATAACCCTCATATTTTCCAAATCCATACATACCGATCATTGACGATATACACAATATTCAAGGAGTCAACAACTACTCGTCCGAGCTTTGATTCAGATACGTCAAAATGTTTATTATACAATTATCCGCTAAATAATGTGTAGTGGAAAATAGCGGTTTTCGTTAGAAAAACATAAGTTTATATCTCAACAGAACACTCTCTAAGAACAAAAAAATTTTAAATATGATCTTCAAGTATTTTTAAAAATTCCAAAAATCAAATTTGTAGTAAATAGATTTTACTGAATCAGAGTGGTTGGTGGAACACCCTGTACCAATATGCGTTTCTTTTTTTTTGGCTCCTCTCGATCGGAAACGATGTAAGACACGTATATATTATAATATACGTATCGTGTAGTAATGGAGGTAATAAAATACCGATTCTCGTGTATAAATTGGTAGGCATATACAGAAAACGGGAGCAGAAATTGTTTATGTACGCTGTCCATGTAAACAAAAAAAAACAAAATAGCTACAACCTGTAACGGTATTGCGTACGTGGCTGCTGAAACACCGGTTTTTTTTTATTTTTAAAAACAATCGTTTTCAATTTTTATACCTTATCGGAATCGTCCAACATCAGAAAATAGAATTCATTAAAGAGCAGTATAACATATTATAATATATTACATTATAACAACGATTGAAATAACATAATATTTTTATCGCGGCGTTTAAAATGTTCACTAAACCGTTACCATTTCGGTCGATATTGAACACAGTGGTACAAAGGACATTATTCGTGATAAATGCTCGCACGATTATTAAATTCATTGCGCGGTATAGCGTGTTGTCGCCGATACGGAAGCGTATTATTACCTTCCCATATTATCTTGTCGTTGTCGTTTAAATACAATTCAATCACATTTAATATAAATACATTAACACCTGTTCGAATACAAGCGACAAAAAAGTATGTTAGTACCTACATACAACGTAAGAGAAGACGCCCTTGTTTTTTTTCTTGTTGTTATTATTTAATCAAAAGACCTCAAGTCGTGTGAACATGCAAATAGAACTCTATCCGGTGGTATATACATTATATGTATGTGTGTTTGTAGAAAAAAAAAATGTTTTAATTATGAACGTAATATTTTCTTAGCGATCCGGAAAGCCACTATATTTATAGGTACCCTAGCTTGTGAACGCTACCCACACTGCTACGTACAGCAAAGGAAACTCACGGTCTTCTGTAATCATGTTATAATCATCGACGGATTAATGGCTTAGAACGAATCATATATTATACGCCGTCCGTAAAATACAAAAACTGTTGCGCGTCGATATATTATATTATACGAATATAATATAATAATTATAATAGTAATATTACCTAATAATATTATACACATCGTATAAGTATGCGTACGTGAGCATAACCTATACTAATAAGTATAATATTATAAAGCTGAAGAGTTGGTATGCTGTTTGAACGTGATAATCTCATAAACTACTGGACCGTATTCAATAAAAGTTATGTCAATAGATTCCCTGGGGCTTGGGGGTGTTTTTAGCTTATTTTTTTACCCCTCTTCGGTGGCTCACATATGAATTTAGTTTTGGCTCATGAAAATAAAATATTTTTTTGTTTATTTACATAAGGTTGCCATGGGTTACACGATATTACTAGTATATTCATTATTAGTAAATATGTGGCATATAAAAAGTCTACACTCTACAAATATATTTTTTTTAACAAATACTTCTGAACATGATACTACAATTACAATATTACTTTTACGGTTTGCAACTTATACATACATGGACATATTTTTTATGTAAACACATAAAGACAAATACCAATCAGAATGATATTGGATTTAAGTCGAATTTTAGGTATTCGTGGAATCTGTATTCAGTGTTTTGTATTATCGTCAAAAATATCAATGTCCAAAATGAAAATGTTGAAAATCAAAAATGAATCATTGCAATAAATTGTGTTCATAAGGATTTGTATTTTACATTTCAAGTTTCAAATGGAGCAAAATGAAAAAAAAAGATAGACGGGTAGATTAATTTTAACCGAAGTCGTATATAATACGCAGCAATAGTATATTATAAATTAGAATATTAGAGTATATATTATATAGTATATAAAATGGATTAAATTTCGGGGCTCGAGTTGGCAGAGTTCAATCATTCTTATGCGTTTTTACGCGGTACTGCATTTTCAATATTTCAAAAGGGATCCTCCAAATTCCATCATTATTATTATTTCTCTGAACGGTATTATAATGCAGGTAAAATAAAAGATTTTTGACTGGCTGTAGGTTTCGGGTCACCACAACGTCATAATCCTACCATGTACGAGAATTATAGTATTATGCACTGTATATTATTATATTTAGAGTACAAGGAACAAAATATCGTGTCGCTTGCCCTTAAATGAATATTATATATTATTACACTCTTGCAGCTGGCAATCAGACACCGATCTTACAACAGGAGTGCACCCCGGGACACGATTAAAAATGCAGTAAACCGCATACCGCTTATGTACCGCTGGCATAGGGTAGCTATAAAAAGTACCCAGGTACACATTATATTAAATTAAACAAGGGACGTTTTTTATCCGTCCTTTTTTGTTGTTTCTGTTTCGATCCTATACAGCAACAGTAACCCCGCTTATTATGTAATGCCTACTTAATATACACGGTCCGCGCATCGAGTACATCGGTATAGTATAGCCGTATATACACATCAATTTTTTTTCGTAAATTCCTCTCGAAATCATTTCGCTTCAGCAGTAAAATAAAGGCACACGTCCTACTCGTTAGTTACGCCGATTCACCGAAAACCGACCGTCGACTGCACGTCACGAATTTTATCGGTCTGCCCGCCGACCCCATCAACAGCACTCAGCACTCTGCTGCATCAACTACCATGCAGCTGCAGCAGTGGACACAGTGTGTGTTTGCGTGTGTGCTCCGACCGGTCGACACTTTATGTATAATAATAATAATAATAATAATAATATTAATATATCACGTAAATGTTGTCTGTTATAATTATTACACACCACGCATAATACCTACCTCCATATTATTATATATTATAATATATACACGCACAAACGCGGTGGCGACGGACACGCCGGATTTTCATTTAACAGACCGGAAAATGCGTATATATACGACTCGTCCGTCCCCGTCATATGTACAATATTGTCGTGATGTACATCGCATATTGTTATTATTTATGCATTCCACCACTATACCACTATACCACCACCGCCGACGACCACATAGTTATACGGTCAAAACTATCTACGCGAGCACACGCACGTCTATACATTTATATAGGTATAACCACTCGTTACTGTATGCACATCATACAAGGCTGGTTTTGGGGGTGTGGGCTGGGTACGTATAAATTATATTATACCGAATGCGTGTATAGGCCGGAAAATCGAAAACGGCGGTGTTTTGAATATGATTTTCATTACCTATATTATGTATGCTTGCGATCAAACGAAACAGTATTTATTATTTATTATAACATCAATACTGCATAATATTATACCGTCGTCGATTTTATTTGACGACCATGGGCAAACAGTATATGACGCATTATTGTCGGATAATAATTTATACTGTATTGTTTATCACATGCTAACTATACATCATACCTAATTATACATCATTATATTGTATAAAAAAATGCTTTCAAGTAGATTTTAATATGATTATTGAGTCAGGTTTTAATTCAATCAATATTCATAAATCATAATACTGCTCACCATACACGCATAGTGTAACTAATGGTGTATATGTTCTCGTGCGTCCAATTAAAAATGTACAATTCGACTGGGAGAGATGTATACGGCGGTGGTGATACACAATATGTGGAGCTAATAATATATAATATATTATATACGTCGTGAGTTAAATATATACAAATTATAATATATTATATCACAACGTAGGTAAATAATATTATAGTAACAACTGCATGTATTGAAATTTATAGTATAAACATAAACCGAGTGATTTTTTGACAGTACATACTCCACGCATTATCCCGAAAAATACTAACATTTAAGAGTATATTTTTTTACGTAATTTGAAGCTAATACAATAAACAATATTTTTTATGGTTTTTTAATTTTTGGCTTGACTGCATACATTTTCAATTTTCTACAGTGAAACAGAATATTTTTCTAAGAATGTCGATATACTAGTTTAAAGTAGATCAACAATTTGCCGGGTGTTGGTTCCACTCGGAGCTATGCTTATCACATTTTTAAAAACTTAATTTATAACTAATTAACTAAGTATTCATTCAAAAAGTATTTGTAAACAAAAATATTCTGGAAAAATAATTTGCTTAGTTACATGAAATTGAAAGTGTATTTTGTCATTCAAATAAGGTAAGGCAACGCAAAAAAAATATTCTCAGCGATAAATAATAGAAAAAATAACTAGCTTTTCAGAAATTATGTTTTGTTAAAACATAAAATTATGTAAACATTTTTTTAAAAATATTAATGGGTACTTTTTGAGACAACGATAGTTAAAATAGTTCACTGTGTACCTATATATACCACATTAATATAATATACTAATTACTATGTACACAATATTCACTCGGGCGGTGGACGCGATATTGTATTATTATTATTATTATTATTTGCTGTTATTTAATATTATACGAACGTAATAAACGAAAAGTACTCAACGATAAAAGCTCTATATATACTTCGAAACGACAAAGCGCATTTTCATTCAAATACTAATTGAATTAATTATGTGCGCGACATCTCACAAAGTGTTCATCAATCACCACCAATGCAACATGCAGAGTATAATATACCTACAGGAGGGATAAATAATTATGAATTATTTTATTGATGTTCGGAACAGAATTCGGTTTTTTATGCCGTGAAGCATAAAGTCAAAGCTACGTATCATTTAGTTATTATGTACCTACAATATAATATACACCGTGTTATTATATATTCCATCTGAACATCACATTACCTACTGTTTGCATATATACTATAGGTATGTACTATGTGTCTATGCAGGAATAAAAAATAATAGATACCTACTACAGTACTATACATACATATACCATGTGTACTGCAGTTTACATATATAACTAGGCATACAACACTACACAAGAAGACTAGGTAAACTTATACTTGTACACCATGCATCCGCTTTGCTATGTATACAGTAAGGATATATACGGTACCTACTTCTATTTTAAACTACCGATAATGTTATATCGTGGAAACGTTGTGTGCATAACGATACAGTATAATATGCATGTATATACTCCATATAGGTATATACAGGTACTATCGCGGGTTGGATATATTATACCGAACTCATTTTCGACACTGCGTCTTCGGTTTTAAGTAGATAGTTTGTTTGTAAATATCTGTATATATATATATATATATATACCTATTGCATGTTACGAAATACGCTGCACGAGTGTATATATAATATATATAAATACGTTTCTATTAAATCTGTAACCATCGGTGTTTAACACAAACACAACGCGTATAGGATATATATTATATATAGTACATAGTTTGTTCAGGACATCGTGTATAAACAATCGAGCTGATATATATGTTATTTAGGTAGCTATATATGTTACGATTACACCTACTCGGCTATACTTATATATATATGTGTGTGTGTCTGTGTGTGTGTGTGTGTGTGTGTGTGTGTGTGTGTGTGTGTTATACACATATCTCAAAAGCGATTTCGTTTCAAACACCCGAAGAACGCGATATACATACATATCTATTTGTTTTAAATAGTATAGACCGATAAATATTTAGCTCCAGGTGCTTTCACACGTGAACGGGCGTTTGCGCATAATTCACTTTTGTCAACATACACAATACATATATGTATAAATATACATCGTTCGAGGCACACGTTTTGCTTGGGTTTACGCCAACCATCACACTGCATATAGTCGTTTGTTTTACGATTGAACACACAGCCACACACACATATTTCTCGTGACTTTTGCGTAAAATCGCCCTCGGATAAACGGGCAAAAATACGTCTCAAACAGTGCCTATCGGGGGACCGCCACTCGAGCTATTTATGTAGGTCCCGCAACCTCGTGGTGTATGTAAAACACATTTTTATGTTGCTCGTAAAAAATATAAAACAGAAAAAAATGACATGAGCCAGACGTTTGTTTTAGTATACGGAAAGAAAAAAATAACACTAGTATACGGAAACCAAATCGATTCCATTATACACACTGCACGTCGACTGCAGCAGCCGAGCAGTACGCCGCGAGTGTAAATAATAATAATAATAATAATAATAATAATAAAACCTATAAACTCATAATTAAAAAAATACACGCTTGTTTATATTATTATCCCGAGAGCTGTGTGACGTGCCTAAATATATATTATATTATTTACACCCCGATACGACGATGATAACTATCCGAACGACGACAAATGCGTGCATATATTTTGTTGTATACGTCGAAGTGGAAATACGCGAGTATGGTGATATCATAAACTGCTGCTGGTTTACGCAATCGTATTTCTACTTAGGTATTATAGCGATGAGGCGATTTATATCCGAGCAGCGTCCCCCGTGTCGTCGCATACTGCCACAGGAGTAATATAAATAAGATGAGGATATGCTGCAGAACTACTACCAATATTTTTATTATCAGACTCAAGTCAATAAATACTGTTTAATAAAGGCAATAATATAATATGTAATATTATATCAAATTATATATTTTATGATGTGGTTTCTTATACTTAATACAGTGCTATTACACACTGTATAGTCGACAGTCGTCTATGTAAGACGAAATTTAAAAAAAAAAAAAAACAATAATATAAATATATTATTAAGATTTTGTAGAAAATTATATTAGCAAAGCTGGATGTTAAGCAGTTACTCATTTAACTCAGATAAGTTAAGTTAAAATGCATTAATAAGAAACTGTTAATTTGATTTTTGGTTAACTTAGTAAAGTTAAAAGTCAATAAACAATATTTTTATTAAAATTGTTATTAAGTTTTGTTTAAACACTAACCTACTTTATTTTTCACCTACTCAAAACTATATAGTAATTGTATAGTATCTCTATGTATTACTTCATTGAAGTTTTTCGTCACCAATAAAAAGCAATTTACACAAAACGAAAACCGAGATATTTTTTGACATGAAAACAAAATTAATTGAAATGTAATAAAATAAATTAACTTTAATAAAAATGTAATTTATTTATTAAAAACAATTAATTTCAGTCAGTTTAATTAAATTAACTGAAACTTAGAAGTAACGAGTTGAGTCAAAAAGTATAAATTAAATTAACTTTTAAACTTAACTACTTCACTTTTTAACAGGTTGATGGTTAGCCTTGAATATTACGTTACTTAAATTATTAATGAATGTAAAATGGTGGATAAATGATAACCAATCATATAAAAGTTAAAAATATACGAGAGAACTTATTTTTAAGGAACTCATCACCTTCCATATTATACAGGCTCAAATAACGTTAAAATCAAAAAACTACGTTTTCCTAGCGAGAAAGTCTTGCATAATATAATATTCATAGAACTTCATAAATAATAAAATTACCATATAATATAAGCATAGGTCACAATACATATATATCCGTATGGATACAATACTACCTATATTATAATATATTAATCAACCGAATATATTTTCCTCAACATACGATAATAATATAACGTTATAATAAGTGGTTACAAAACGGTATAAAAACTAGCTGATATTATCAACTGATGTGCGGAATTTTCTTCAATTTTCGGAATAATAATCCCATCCATGGGGTAAATGTCTATCTTCTTATAAAATATAAGGGGCGGCGGAACAAAAAAAAAATAATAATCCGATAAACAGATTTATCGAGGTGAATAAGAGTTAGCAACGAACTCGCTCAATAATCACAATAATAATGCACCATCATCGGGATTGCACGATGTAAACATGCGTGCAGCAGACTGAAAACGAATGTATCGGTTTATTTGCAGCTACGACCGACAGTGCATTTCGATTATAATAATCAGCGGGAGAATAATATTATATTAGGTGGCGTATATTAGTATATTTAATGAAATTTGTAAATTGTATAATATAATATGCTCTCTGCCGCGGTGGAGATGATATTTGCAGTGTCCTTCGACGTCGAATATAATAAATAATAATTAACAACAGTAAAAATAATATAGCAATGTTTTACATAGGCACTGCTGCAGTTCGATATGTTTTCGACGATTTTAATACAACGGTATTTTGTTCATTATTCGGTGTTTAATTTATTATTTATATTAATAAATTGATCGAAAAATGAAACTATTTTTTATATTCTCTCGTTAAAACGTGACGTTGAGGTGTTGCATATTATTTTAATGAGATATTATTAATACAATAGCTATTGCCAATACGCAGTCAATTAAAGCGGTGTATACATTGGTACACAAAAAGCCACTTAAATTAACTGGTACGCGATATTAAAAATAAAATATTCGCTTCTTACCCCTAGTCCTCCCACTCTCATTTGAGAATAAAATAATTGGCAAATTCTCCATTCATTTTGTATTATGTTACTTATATATATATATATCACCACTACCGGAATTTCAAAAGGAATAAAATAATAATAATAATTATTATTATTATTATTATTATACTGTGGGTACTTTCGGGGTAAACGCCATTCGTGGGCAATATCGAGTAAGATACATCTATAATAATAATATGTACGTACAATATTACAATAAATGTCGTTTGTACTTAATAACGAGAGGTTTCTTTCGGTTTACGTATTTTGTTCACCAAAATTACAAGTCGCGAAGCCCTATATGCAAACGACGTAACGAATATAAACGGCGCAACGGTAACGCGCTGCCAAAAATAAATGCACAAAATGATTGAAAACATTGCAGTCGTGTACCGTAATAATATATTATATTGTCAAAGGGCGTACAGATTTTTCCCATAATATAATACGCGACGTCTGTGAGTATCGAAATGGAGTTGGGGTGCGAGACGACCGATTATGTGCGATGTCGCGAGTATATAATATAAGATCGCGGCGGCGGCGGCGGAGGCGACGTTATCCAGACCGGAAAAAAACATCAAAGGAATCTGCAGCTCGCGACCGGACGAGAAACGCCGAAGGCGGCTGTGTACAGGAAAGCCGTGGAAAATACGTAATATCGGTGCAGCCGCAATGCCCCGCTCCTCGAGGGACGTTATAAATAAAACACCGTGCACCGATAACTTATTATATACATATAGAAGGATGGAGAGAGATACGTGTGAGGTATATCATTGGCGGCGTCGCCGAAGACTTAAAAGCAACGCTCGCAAGGGCACGGAAAATATAAAAACTTTAACCGAACTTTATCTACCACCAAACACACACACGCCAACCGTCATTCAACGTTACCGCCGACAGACCGCTCCCCCGTCTCAGTGTGTCGCTCGCACTTCCACCGCTCACTTTTACGGAAAGTATTCGTTTTTACGCCAATTCGCGTGTGTGTATGTGTATAGCTGCATGCAACCGAACAGGGTCTGGTAAAGCTATATATTATATGTATAATAATAATAAATAAGTATATGAGTATAAAAAGGGTTTTATTGATCGGAGGGACGCGTGCAGTGCGAAAGGATGACTGTCACTTTTAGCCCTCTAGTACGGCTGAGCCTTTCGCCGCCGTCTCCGTTATTATATATTATACGTCCGTCCGCTACACCACGTGACGGATAGCATACGAGTTAAAATCCGGCTTATTTGCACAAAATACCGTTTTCATCCCCATACATACACCCCGTCAGCCAATGTAGCTTCATAATATCTTCTCTGTAGGTACTCCGCATTGTTCATTTATATATATATGAATGTGAGTTCGTATGGACATACCTACCTACCTATGCTTCGAGTTTATATAATGTATAAACACACAATATAAAGTATAGACATATATATTATTAGGTGTACTTCATACCTATGTATTATGGCCAACTAACAACTATACAGCTGCAGTAAACATTAAAATTTCCAATAAAACTTTTCAATTTTTATAAATTTTTATTGTTAGTATTATACACGATAGATTTCTAAATAATAGGTACATAAACATAAACGTTTGTATAAAAAACGATTGATATAAAAATATAATATGTTTCACATATTTTCTCAAAAATACGCTTAGGTGTACTGCAGGATTATTGTTAAACTGGATTCCAAGATTGTATATAAGCTCTCTCCGACAACAACTTGTTACTGGGTTCTCGAGTGACTTTGGAGTGTGTATAAACGTACCTTTATATATATATATATATATATATATATATATATATACAAAGCCGAAGGGAGACTGCAGCACACAAATATGGTCTACGATGTCAAAATCGGTTTTTTAGCGTCTAATAGGTATATAATACATATATATAAAAAGCCGTCGGACAACTACTGTAAACAAAGATATTTGATCGTGTGAAATGTTATTTTCTCCCTAACCTCTTTTGTCGGGTTCGTAATTGCTTTTTGAAGTGCGCTACTGGAAAATCATTCGAGATCTGCGCGTTCAGAGCCTTCATCAGCCGTTTCGAGGGCTCGCTGTACACTACTTCTGGTTGAGGGTCCGCGATACAAGAAGTGTGCAAATTATAATTACAGAGCGATTATCTCCTGCACCCCTCATCAGCCGTCGTGCATACACAACGCGCGAAAATCATATTGTTTAGACAACCGCCGGTTGAACGGTCCTTGATTAAATTTTTCGTCGAACGAGTCAATTTCGTTATAAGTTTTTTTTTGGCGGAATTCGAATTAAAATTCGTTGTTGAGGGAATCGTACGCGGTCCCTACGGTGGCGGCGGTGGTAGCACGATAGAACACGTCATGCACGAGAACTCTGTAGCAGCACGGGGGCGGTGTGATGGTGGGAGGGTATTACCGAGTGACGAGTGTTTGACAGCTGAAACGCGCGAGGGTCGATTCTATTTCTGAAATTATTCCATTCCCCCATTTTTTTTGTCCCCTTCCGTGCGGGCCACACGAAAACAACACAAGGAAATATGTCACGTTCGGGTGTTTGCGCCTTTCGAGGGGATGCGAATATATATATTGTAACACGTCCTCAGCACCCCACCTGCCCGTCCATCATCGGGGCCATCGGACCGATAAATCGGTCCAACAACGTTCTCGCCCGGACGTGTCACGAAAAAAACAAATCCGAAACGTGTTTTGCCTTTTTTCTGACAGCCGTAATGGCCGTGTTGAGCAATCTATGATTGCCGACGTCTCTCGTATTGCAGCAGGGTCGAAAACCCAAACGTCGTAAACGACGTATAAACAAAATGACCTTAACAATATTTTGGTTTAAAATCAATGAAAAGAAAGAGCAGGGCTGTTTCTACGTTCTTTACTCCATATGTTTATTTTTCATACCAAAATATTATGAGAAACTACAAAAATATGTAGGTATAACAACATATTATATTAAATATTCAAATTAATTAAATGACAATAACACATAAATACATTATATTATACACCCATGAATTTTAAGGTCCTTGTTGGCTGTTGTTTATATAAAATATATGTTTAAATAAAATAAACTATAGGAAAGAGAAAAACGTTAAATAATTTTAGAATGAAATTCAAAACAAGTTCCTAGAATTTAAACTTCAGACAGTTTTATATTGTGAGTAAATTAATTCGAAATGTTCTACATAAAAACCCGAGTAGAACCGGTTGCGTTATTTGTTAATATTCATTATTCAATACATATTTCAATAGGCAATACATACACGATTGGACTAAGGTTTGTGGGCAGACTATATTACTTGTTAGTTTTTATATTATTGAAGGTATATACGACCTGTAATAATCTTAGTGATTATTATTTGCAAACATGTTACATGTATAGATAATAATTTAATATTATGTTTATATTTATACCTACACGAGTTTGTGTGTATTTTGAAGACTTTTTAATAAGAAATGACTATAATTACGCTTAAAGCTTTAAATGTTTTAAACGCATATGATAAAATTCTTCCATGCATAATTGGGTATTATCATATTACTATAATTATTATACTATACCTAAGTAGTAATATGATTTTAAGGACTTCAATAGTTTTTATTTTGATACCTAATTATTACGTAAGAAAAATATATAGTTGTAAGAAAAGCACGTATATCTAACTCTTGTCAACGGTTATCGACATATGCGCGGTTATTGTAAGCCCATACTCAATAGTAAACTCATGTATATAAAAAATAAATATTATATACGATACAAGAACTTTTTGTGAGTTGGTATAATTCTATAGAGGAAAATACAATTCTATAAAAAGTGAATCAACTTTTGCTTAATTGCTCCAGGTGACGTTAAATTCGACCAAAACTTACTAATATGAAGCATATGTACTCATCGTAAATACCTAGGATTTTTTTATTTTTTTCGGAGACAACCACGTTTGAATTTATCTCTATTTCGTTTTTCGTTTTTGTCCTTTCGATAGCCGTTGTCAACTGTTCTATTTTTAAGGTCCATTGTCCGACCGCTGATCGCTAATTGTACCTCCGTAGCAAGAACCCGCGGGACGCAAGTTCTTGATTAATTCTCCTTCTACCCGACCGCAAGATTGATCGATTCCCGGTCAAACACGACAGGGATATTGCTCTTCGCTCCACAGCCGTCCCTCGCATTGCGTTTTGGACAAGAAAAGTCTAACGCACACTACTGCCGCCTCCGCCGTTTGTCCGTCAACACGATCCATCAACGTCTGGCGGTCCCCTACTCGGAAAGCTTTTCTGGGGAGTGGGGGTGCGGGAATATGATCGATAGCCCTCCCCACCGCGATTCTTCGGCCCCCGCGAAAGCGAGGATCGGCGGCCCGAGACCGTCGTCGCACCCTATCCTCCCCCCGCCAGCGTCCTGTCGGAATCGATTTTATTATACGTTGCAGCGCGAAGAAGTTACCTAAAACCCAAACCCAAGGCGAACGGCAATTACGGCCGGTAACGAGATTCGTCTGACACGCGATACACTCCACGCACTGCACCGATGCGGCCCGCGGGGCGAAAGTTCTCCACCCCATGCCTCGTCACCGCCGCGAAGGGACTTATAAAAGGATTACGGGACGAATTTCGTTACAGTTTATAGACGGCCATATTGGGCGCATGAAGTAATCCTTTTACTCGTACACGCGTTATTTACTGTATATGTACACGAAGATGTATCTGTGTACGCGACCTTTGCTAGACCGTCACTGCGTGTGTGCAGTTAAGACCCGTGTGCTGCGAAGGTGTCGTAAGTTAAACGCCCACGAGGGTTGTGTATTCAATTAGAGATCTACTCGCCTTCATGTACTGAGATAAGTGTTAATGCGAATAAGCACAATTAATATGGAAGGTTAATATTCCTCTCTCGAAATGTACAATACACCACATATGAATTTAAATTTAAACGATACGTATAGTCAACAAAGACGGTTCAATAGACTATTGTTTTGTACATTTTTTGAAACGAAATTAATCTAATATACAGCTTGTGAGACTCGAGTGATCGTTTGTAATCCTATTTACAAGCTGTTTTTTCGTCAAATCATCACTATATTATATTGAACATACTGCAGCAGTATATACGCATGTTATTTTACAGAACTGTACAAAAATGTTTACGTCAACTGTTATTCATTTTTTTATTGAATTCAAAACCAAAATGTATTTATCAGCACAGACTGCACCCAAAAAAAAAGAAGAAAAATGCTCTGTCGTTATATAGGAACGACGGGACGTATTATATAATAATAACAACTATTGAATAGGATAATAATATATATATATTATATAAAGTTCTAAAATGAATTTATTTACGACGTTTGAATTCGTACCAATGTATGTAATATATTCGTATACAGCACGAGATTGACGTATTAGCGTGAGTGCGTGACAGTATATATTAAATATAATTCAACAATCCCAAAATAATAATAATAATAATATACCTATGTATGCACTTACATTACAACTGTACTCTTATAAACTAGACATAAACGTGTGCTAATATCGCAAGAGAATCCAGCACGTAAACCCTAATATATAAATTTGATTCAACAATTACCTCGGGTATACAACTGAGGCAATGTATCTATATATAATAAACCTACATACACCTACACGAAGTAACGATATGGATAGGTACAAGTGGAGAAACACGCGGTGGTGCTCATGAGACGTTCATATTGTATAGTATTTACCAACAGGAGAGACGGTATATGTATTTTGTACACCATATAATACACGAGTTATATACGATATGTATAATGTATATATATATATTCGTATACAGAGTTGAACAAACAACGCGCAGTAGATTTCTATTAAATGTGATGTGATCTACAAAGAGGTTGGGACATAATGGATTGTGGCTCTATTAAATGTTAAGTGTGCATCGAAATTCTGAAAAGTTTGAAAATTAGAACAATCGACCCTTCCCCATAAAACACCTCCGTTGGAACGATTTTTATTTCACAAGACCGCGCGCCGACGTTGTAAAAACAATGAAACATATAATATTATAATATATTCGAATTTCTCCCCTTTAATTTTTGTTTCATGCGCACTAATTGTCGCGACGGTTTTCTTTTTATTATTAATTTTTTTTTTTAATGTTATATAAGTGACGAGAAATTCATTATTTAAATACACACAGCGCACACAATCACCCTATATACGTGCACACGGTTTTGGAAACCCCTGCACAGTCCGGATAACACGCGTGTGTTCGGTTTATGTGCCTCACAAAAAGGGGTGTATACTGTATATAATGCTATAATATAACGTTAACGTACATACGGAGAGGGCTGCTCGCCGTAACGGGGCAACAAGTGCGTTTACGCCGAATTAAAACTCCATCAATCATCCTGCAGCTCGACCGACTGAAAAACCTTGAATTGGGGGGTATAAATTGTAGTATAGTAAAAACTGTATACACAGTAAACTATATAGTTTGAAGGACTCGTCGTTGACCATTTAGTATCGCGCGTACATACCAAAGGGTTGGTAATCCCGGAGTTGACGATCAAGCAATAATTTTTTTCCGTGGTCAGGTTGTCGAAGTGCTGTCATCGTAAATAACAAAAGTGTATAACATATGGGTATTGGGTACCTACAACTAAAATAATAGCGATTTAACACATCGATAACTATTATACTCTTATGAGTTATATATTCAATCACATATGAGTATGTGACATGGTAAGTTTAATAATGATAAACCATATTTTTGTTGTTAATATGTATTATCAAATATTAACACAACAATGAACTTCTTTGTTTGAATATGTCTTATGTAGAGTATTATTGAAATAGTATTAATATTACTAGGGTCAGCATTTATACCTAGTGTTTACAAAAAAAATAGTCAATTAACAAATATTGTTCTTCTCTACAGTCGATGACTATTGAAAATAATGAACTAAAAATAAATCCGTACCTACTTATAATAGGTAGTAGAAGAAATTATTCGTCAAAAGGTGGTAACATTTTTTTTTTATGTTGTCAAAATTATTTGGATCATTAATCTTATTTTTCAGTAAGTGACTATATGATTGTAAAGTATTTAAAATTCAAAGTGACATTTAACGGGATTCTACGCGATCAAACAAACTGTTACAAATTTACAAAATATATCAACTCAAGGTTATTTCTGGTTTTTCTGACATGGAATGATTGTGATTCAGTTGTCACTTCTTAAAATGTTGTAAGACAACTTCTTAAGACATATTATTGTATAAGTATTCAATGAAAAAAATCTTGAAATTTAACGATACCTATAATATATATTAAATCAATCAAACTACTAACAGTTAACTTTAATATATCATCGAATAAACTAATACGTTTAAAATATAGACAACTATAGTTTATAATCATTCTTCTTTATTATACATAGTGTATGGCGTAGGTAACACAAACTAAATTCAACCAAAACAACAATGTTATATTAGGAAATCGTTATAAATTATAAAAAAATCGTGGCTATGAAAAGAAAAACTTTCTTATTTTTTATAATACAAACAATAGATATTAGATGCCAAATTTAAAGTAAGAAATGTAGTTTTAGTTAAACAAGTTTTACACAAAATATAAAAGTTTTCTTTTAATATACTATCAGATATTTTACTTTATTAAAGTAAAAAAAGTTTTCATAAATATATTAGTTTTTGAAATCAGCAGTCTGATTTTTAGTCAATTGACTGATTCTTAATTGACGTAAAAAAGTAATTTTAAAATAGCATCAAATATAACGAAAATGAAACAACCGAACCGTCAGGGTCGAAATTTATTTATACCTACTTTTTTAGCTACATATTATATTCTTATGTAATATGTTATATATTCAAATAATCAATTTATGATATTTAATCTATAGATATTGAAAAAGTTTGAAGCGTTAACATAAATATTAAATATGTTTACTTAAAAAAAGGTTGCTGGTAAAGTAAAAATATCAACTTATGTATTTTTAATTAGTTTATGAACTAATTTGGAATTTTAAAGCCACCAGATATTCATCTGATATTCACCAGATATATTCATTACTATAAATACTTTAATTTGAAAGGAATTAATAGTGTTAGCTAGATACCTTTAAAATAAAAAAACTAATTAATATTTCGAATCAATTTAATATTGTTAATAACAATATCCTACTCTTAATTAAGCAATATTTCAAGTATCGTAGTATTTTTTAGGATAAATAAATACCTATATTATGTGTATTAAGGTGTATAATACTTTATAATTTTTATATTAAACTGTAATTTGTTGTATACTGTTTAAATAAGAACAAAGTATTTTACAAATTATACTATACCTACCTACAGTGGTGTACGTCAAATAAAAAATAAAGTTTGATTTATTGCTAATGTACATTTATAAACAAAATCAGCTCTTTGACGGTCTTATATTTTACAGAACAAATTGTTTACTTAGTCTTACATGTGTACAGAAAACTATTATTTTGTAACAGTTTCGGCAACGGCTAACGGGTACCCTACGAACTAAAGGTTTTGGAATTCATAATATTGTCTTAACTTGGCTCCCCCGCGGAGCACCAGTTAGCCGTATAATAATGTATATACACATTACACAATATACAACTAACGATATGTCGTAAACTATCAAATCCCCATAAAGATCCCTGTTAATGATGCCAATGACTTGACATATTTTATTGGGTATACGAGAAGGGACTAAATATAGGGTCCTTTTTTATTTTGAAAACAAAAAAAAAACGGAATGTAACCATTGTTAACTGTTTTAACGTTTTGGTAAAAATAGAGAGCTAAAATGAGGATAATGTTATGACGTGGTATGTATTATAATTTCTTTTATAATTTTTATGAACACTGTTTGGAGAAGCCGTAAAAAATTAGAAACAACCACGTCATTATTATAATGTGCACCGCTAGTCAATATTTATAGTACTCAGGGTATCGCATTTTTTTACGTATTTTTTTTATGAACCGTGAAATACTTTTGTAGTGGGATTTATCATAACGTTTATGAAATAAAAATAATAAATGTTATAATATAAGGGCCGTCTGCGAATGACAAGACCGACGTTGTTGTGTACTGGAAAAATTCATCCAGTACCCTAGACCGACGTCAAAAGCAATAATTTCCACCGTCGTTTTCCGTCCTCTCGTCGCTTCCGCCGGGACGTCTTTATATCCGTAAACCAATAACGCGCAGAGCGCATAGTGTCCCCATCCAGTCAAATCCCGTTATTCAGCTGTTCTTTGGAATCACGAAATTAAATTAAATTCAACGGACCTTAATGGACGAACAGCGCAGATTATGTGTTGGCTGCTAATAATAATTATTTAATTGAAAAAACAAAATCCCTAGATAGCTAAACAGCCATATATGAATGCATTTATTTAGGTTTTGTAATGGTCGAAATAAAAATAACATGACATTGATTATATTTATACTTATCCGCTTAATTTACATCCTCTTCCATTAATAATACTTTGATTTATAGATAATTTAAATAATATCGAATTTTAATTAGTTTATATTGTGGAGAACGTAAACAATAAGATAATACTTAATTAATAATTATACTTAAATGGTGTTAAACGCGTAATGAAATACATACATGATAATAAATAACCATATAACGATCACATCAAATAATATTTTTATTTAATAAATCTACAGGACACTCATCATATTATTTTAGTAACACATTTTTTATAAATTTTACTAATTAATGAAAAAAAAAACAAAATCTATTATTTTTATAACTTCTATCAAATAAGTAAATATTTATATGGACAATTTGTAGGTAAAAACACTAAAAACGAGTTGCAAAATCTAAATTATATTTTATTAATTCATGAATATAAAATGTTATTTAAAAAAAATGTTATAATTATTACTGTTAAAAGGACTAATTAAGGGAAAGCTTTTAAAAGAGGGTTTATCGTGTGGTGTTCACTAAAATTAAAATCAAAAACAAATAAGTTCATTATTTTTACATCAAAATTAAAACATAATAGTCTACTATACATAAACTAAAATATATAAAATCGTATAGAATTTAGACATAGAACATCCGAACATTTTTTTAGATTTTAATAAAAGACTACCAAAATGCATGAAATACATTGGTTGATTAGGTTACAAAGGAATCTAATGAATTATTATATACATTCATGAGGCATGACTATATAGATAATCCTAGTCACATTTCATCAGTCACTTTCATCAACAAACATTAATTATCTTTTTTTTGTTTATTTGCATTATGTCGGACGTCAGTATCAGATTTCGTCTTTTTACTTTGTCATTTCTCATTGTGTTTCAAGTTTCTATTGCAACTCAATTTTTACAAAAGTCTTTGAATATTGTTTTTATACTTGTAACTTGTGTCTCGTGTACTTATACACTATAGTTATTTATATTCATTTTTAAATGTGTTAAACCGAAATAAATTGTAAAAATATCATTTTTATACTTCATAGATTAGTACAATGATGTATTTCATTGAGAAAATGCATTGAATTCATTGCATTATTGCATAAAAATATTTAAATTGCACTTCATTTGAGGATTGCATTGAAAACATTTTAAAAGAGAAAACAATAATTAATATGATATGACCATTAAACGACTATCATTATGTTAAAACCAGATCACTAATGTTTAAATTCTTTAATTAAAATATTTGTATATAAAATATATTTATAGGTGCACATTTAACTATATAATCATGAATATTATTTATATTTCTAAAAGATTTTTTTTCTATTGATATAAAACGAGTAAAACTAAATTCATTTACAATATAATAACTATATGTATATTGTTATATCATTATATATTATACTTTTATTGGCTCTATCTTATTATTCATTATACATACAAATACATGACTAAATTACTTTACAATGTATTAAAATGTATTCAACAATTTAATTTTCCATTTTATTACCAATTTTAAGTAAATTGCACCTTAACACTTATTTTTATAAAACGGTTTGCTAAATAAAATGAAATGTATAATATTACATTTTTAGAGTGTGATTAAATACATAAAAGACATCATGACAAGGGAAATCTTACGAGTTCGGAATATACATATACAGTACATTTATAATATATACGTATATTATATTGAAAACTGGAATAAATTATGTTAATAGCATATTATATAGATTATATAGAGTACAGTTGAAACTACTGTTATTTAAAATATTGATATCACAAAAAAAAAAAAAATAAGCTTGTAGTTCTTCTGGCAGTCTAAATAAAATAATTCTTTAGGAATTCAAAAATATAATAGGTACACATATATGTACCTATACCTATAGTTAATTTATTTGGTTTTGTGATTTTAATTCAGCTTACGTAATAAATGTCAAAAAATATTCATAATAATAAAAAGTAGGTACCTATATTTTGCAAAATCTAAATTATATAAATACCAATCTTAGTTCTTGATTTCTTGAATCTTTGTGATACTATCATTTTATTCATATCAGATCTAAATTCTCGGAGGAAACTATTAGTAAGATTTCATAAGAAATTCCAAAAACTAATTAAATATATTTGTTGCATTTTGTAATTCTGTGAAAAACTTAGCCCACCGGAGGAGAATTAGCGTAGCCGCTATTGCCATATCCAAATAAATTTTTTGAACTTTGATATCGTTTTAACAGCTGTTTTATGTGTAAGAATTATTACAACACGAAAATTTAACGAACACCATTTCTACTGAACTATTATAGGTACCTACTACAAATTGCAATACCTATACCAATATTATTGCGATACAAATAATTCGAAGATCGTTTCATTCGTCATTTCCGCGGAGCATCAAACTATTTACACACATAGTATACGTAAATTTATATTGTATTATTGTAGCCTGTAGGTACAGTGTTTATCTTAATTACGTTCCTATCACCATCTACTCCCGATAACCGTGCCGTTCGAAATACTCGAACGCATTTACTACTTATATGTATAATATTTTATAAACTCTATAAGCAATAAATAATAAGAGTTTGTTGGATCCCTTATTTAACGGGGTTAGCTTTTTATCATGACAATAAATATAATATTATTGTAAAAAAAGAATCACAACTACTCACAGTCTTCGGCTAAATTTGTATTTTCGTCTATGAACGTGTTGGACCCCGTAACCGGAGTCCACAATTTACTGTCGGACGACAGGAAGACTGCAGCCACCAACAGCATTGCCGCTGTCCACCTGCTGCGAAACATCGTCGCGCGAAAACCGATTGGAACGCACTCGAGGGTCTCGTCTAATAGGTGACAACAACAACAAATGTCGTTATTATTATTAATAGCTTGGCGTAGAGTATTACTGTAGTGTTACGTATAGCGAGCAAATAATCGCGAGATATTCCCGATATTGCTGAATATCCACTTTTAATCGGTTTCGGAGACTCAACGACCGGTCGAGACGACGTCGCGCGAACCGACGCGGAACAAACAACGTACGACCGCGACCATGCCGCGCGCGATTACGACTGAGTCGGCGGCCGCGCGTCGCGACGGACGAAGGTTCGCCCCGTCGCGACCCCCCCCCCCCCATCCAACGACGCCTCTGTACGTTAAACCTCCCCCCCGGCGCGTGGCGACTACTCGTTTTTCAATACATATATATTGTACACCTATAATAAACACGACACGTGACACCGCACGGAAATACGCTCGTCCTTAGCATTTTATTTAATGTACAACTATATGGTATACAATTATATTATATAGGTGCATAGGTGGTACATAATATTATGGCGGTATACGCACCATTCGTAATAATAAATTACTATAAAACATAATATTTACTCACAATATTATTATAATAATATAAATTATTATAATATTGTGCTCGTGACTAATGTGTTATTGTGAGTCCGATGGTTTTTGGGGTTTTGATTTCGGTGTGCTCATGTCTTTTCCCCCTTTCTTTGGACGTCCTACCGTTTTTCTCCGTAGCAATGTTATAAGTAAATGACGCTTGTTCGTTGTGGGCATTGTATAGGATTATATTTTGTGTCTATACGATGGTCGAAAGGTCGAGATCTGATGTTTTGATTTTTTTCTTACCCTCCCGCGCAGGTTTATAATGTAGTAACAACGTCACATGATTATTATCGTTATTATTATTCCGTTGTCATTTTTATCGCTTGTCCCGGACGATAGATTTACGATCCGGAATGTGATTTGTGAGTTTGACCGTCCGTCGTCTGGACTCGAAAAATAAATAAATAATATTATAAATAACAAATTACACGTGTGTTCCTTATCCGCTTATATAATATAATATGCGTGTGTGGTGTATATTTAAATAAACTAATAAACAACCTTAGACTTAATATTCTCCTATTCGCCCGCAGAGTGATATACCTATATATGTATAATATTATGTACATATGATAGAGCGCAAGAGACAACACGAATGACACTGCTGCATGCTGTACATATCTAAAAACACACGGCAGTTAGAAGAGGGTGATGTGCACGTCTTGATGTTTTGTTTTTCATGGTTTATAATATGATGTGTCGCGTGCATTATACGTTTGTTTTGAAGTGTTTGTGGTTACCGGATATTTTTTTTTTCTATTTTTTTATCCGTATATTTATACCCAAGCGCGTAACAAGAGTTTCTTTAAAGGGCTGTTTTAATTTTTTATTTAAATATAACTTGAGGGGGGAGGGGGTTTACGCATACTCCCCGTCATAATAATATATTATAGCATTCAATCTTCATATATAAATAATATATCAAAGATGAAATAGGACTTGCGTAAAACTATATCGCATTATGACAGCATATTATATTTTTTGTAGAAATCTGAAGCATATAAAGTAAGAAGCATAAGTATTTTGCATATATTTGACCAAGGGGTGTTTCAACCACAACCGAAACATCCCCCTGGCTTTTGACTACGCCACTGCAGGTTATATCTCAAGTATATTATACGATTGTACAATGTCATATCGAAAAGATCGTTTTCGACAAATAACAGGATACAAACGAGCACACGATGTTTTAGCGTTTCCTATAAGACAATCGAAACCGAGATAATTTTATGGGTGTGACTGCAGCAGCAGGTTCCAGCAGTTGCCACTTGCCAGTTTACTATTTGAATGCACGCTATAGTCAAAACCTCCGACGAAACAGTAAAACGTTAGTTGTAATACAATTAATTTGGATGTGTATATAATACAGACAATAATGGGGAACAGGGATAACAGAAATCCCATTAGGCATCCCTCCACACACCACTTAATTTAGTGTCCACTAAACGTAATATTTTAAGCTTAGTTAATTACCCCACAACATATTATTATAGATTTTGAATAGCTCGAGGCATTGATGGAAAATAACTAATTTAAAGTTTTCAACAATTTTGAGGACAAAAATATGGTTATATGCATAAACTGGATTAACTTTAAAATTACTGCTATAAAATTGAATCGGATAAATAATACATTTATATTGGATATTATATCAAGTGTTGGTTATTGAAACTCTTCCAACTCGTTAAATTTGTCAAAATGACAATAATTCATAATATAGAACTCTTCAGACTTAAAACGTTTAAAAATACATAAGCTTTATTTTTAGGTAAATTTAAATATTTTAATGTTTTATTCAAAACCCTATTAAAAAGTTATTACTAATGTACTCTTATAATTTTATTCGTTTTTAATAGTTTAATCTTTTATACGCTCAATTTTATTTTCTTAATTAAACTAAAAAAAAAAAATATCTTGGAAAATTAATATTTCCAGCTCTTTTTAATCAACAATAATTATCAAACTTTACTTTCACAATAATTTTTCTCCTTATATTTCGTGAATTAAAACTTCAAATCTTGTTTTCAATATTAGATACAGCTGTAAATCTAGTTTGTAACACAATATTATAATATTCTGGTATCATATTACTGTTGTGTAAGCATTAGGTATTTAGGTGTATAAAGGAAAAAATATTGTGCTTTTCGATAATGTAACAGTGGATAAAATCAATACATTTTCATTTACACTTAAATTGACGTGTAATAATATATGTTGCAATGAAAATTGGAAATTGGTGTATTCATCTGTGATCTGTAAATATTAAAATGTCATTCATGAGTAGGTACATCCATTGGCGAATGTTAACATTTCAAGATATTATAAATATTGTAGTGAATATACGGAAAACGATACATTTAAATCGATTCAATTACTCTCTTTTATATACAGTATAATAATATAATAATATGTCCTAGGCGTTTGCATACACTTGAGTATTAGTATATTCAATATTGATTCTTTAAGTATACGTCTGTTACAACCTTATTGTTTAAGTTATAATTGTTTGTGTGAGTTTAAACGGAGATAATATATAATTACATTATATTATACCATATAATACGTATGCTGACGTTCAATCAAATACTTTAGTAGGTACGTATATTTTTGGTAGCAAATATTTCGAATACAACTGCACTATTTCCACTATTGGACACGGCTAATTTTATTTTCTACAAAATTACAGAAAACAAGTGATACAAATAACAAATATTAATAAATAAAAACAAAGATAAGTTGTACAACGGTAGATTATTAAGATCAATTAGAACGTTTCGATTTAATACACTTTTCTTGCGTGGTGTTATACTATCAGCTAGGTTAAACCAAGGTCCAAGATAGGTTGGCAGCCGTATCATAACATTATGAAACGAACTTACACTTTATTTGAAACATATTATATCTATGCACCTGTATATAGGCACGAAAATATGATATATATGTAATATGTAATATGTATACATACTTTAACGATATGCAATAATAATGTGCCTGTATACTCGTTGGATTAAATACTAGACTATATTCAGGTCTTCAGAGTTGGGAACTGGTAAATATATTTTGCACATGTAATATACTTACCGATGGAAGAAAATAGTTACATAATTTATTTATTCATATTAATACAGGACGATCCTGCAGTAACATAGTAGTACGTATGAAGATACATTTAAAGTTAGAATACATTAAGATTTAAGAAGATGTCAGAGTACCATTTGTTTTCTTTCTTAGACAAAGCTCAATATAAACAATTTATGTTTAGCAGAACCAACTCTGTGTTGTTACTTTTAATTACATTACCTCTGTGTCCTTACTTTGGCTTTTTATGATATTTTAATTTTCACACAATTTATAAGCATTTTAAAATTATAATAAACTCCACTTTCTTAACATACGTAAAAATTTAATTCCATAAAATTGTCACAGGTAATGTTCGAATTTAAAGTTTGATAATAGATGAATTCACTCTAATATTAAAAGTAATATCACAGCCAGGGCTGGTTCTGCTAAACGTAAATTTGCTATGTTGGGGGTAGATCAGAGAGAGAAAACAAACATTGCGCTGACATCCTCTTAATAATTTTGCTACATTAATTCAAATTTTTTATCAAATGTTTATATTTACGAAATTACTTAAATCAGCTATAATTGTATAAGCATGTGATTTTGTCTGATAACGATACTATAGTCAGAATAATTTTGCATATGCAGCGTTCTTGATTTGAAAATTAAAAAAAACAATATATTATATTATTAGATATATTATAATAATAAAAGGAAATTTGATTGAAACGATTTTGTTCTAACCAGAGAAAAATTTATATGCTAATTGGATCCTTTTAAGTAAAAATGTCCCCCTCCTACTCTTACTTATCTAAACATGACGTAGCGCAAAATGTAAATTGGGAAATACATTAATAAAAGTAAGCTGTATAATAAAAGCCATGTACCTTGGTAGGCGTTTTATTAAAAGAAAACCGTATTCTCCATAAATCCTCCATTCTATTTTATGTTTACTACAATCAGTGGAAGTTCACTCAACTTTGAATTTTCCAACATCACAATAAATTGTAATTTTTATTTATAATATAATTTAAATATATATTACTAAGACAGTAAGACCGGACTTAGTTGTAAACTATTAAAATATTTGGTTGTTAACAATTAAAATGCATTGTAGTAGAACTGGATGTAAATTGAATTATTTCACTGTAGTACAACAGGCATACTTTAGAGTACTGCTACTACAGCCGTTAATTGAATTATTTGCCATGAAAAGTATTGACTATTCATTAGACCTATAATTTATGAAATATTTTGAATACATTTCAAGTAATGTCAACATCATATTATTTAGCAATTATTATAAAAATTATATAATTATTATTTAAAATATTGTGATTCTAAGTATTTTTTAATTGTTTATTGATGTCCTCACTCCTCAGTGCTTCAAAATATATTATTGCTAATATAGGGTATAGGTACCTATAATTAGTTTTCGATTTTATATAGCCTAATTTCCAGAAAATGTGAAACCACGGCTGTCATATTTGTAAAGGAATTTTTAATAAAAATGCAAATTCCTGCGAACACTCACTTATCCCGATATAACATACAAATTACTAAATAACTGGGGAAAAATTTAATTTCCATAAAAAAACTGAAAAAATCATTTTGAATTATTCTGCACAGTGAGTAGTTATATAAACTTATATTATATTCATAAGTATAGCTTTAAAAAATTCAAATTAAACTTCAATTAAGTACTTAACATTAATTAACTAGCGCATTGAATAATATATAATATTATATATAAATATAAATCTGTTATAAATGAAAATAATACTGGGTTCCAGAACCGTGCAGTTGGCCCAAAACAAATTTAAAAATGCATTTTTAGTGATTTGGTCGAATTACTGCAGTCTTGAAATAATAGAATTTAAAATGTATTTTATCAACACAAAAGGATATTTTAATGTCTACATTTCCAATGTCATGTAATTTAAAAGCTAATTTTTCATTTCGACGCTTTACTTTTCATTTTTTCAATATAATTCAACACGGACGGCTATATAGAGTAATCGACGACTGTTCAAACTTTTGATGGCACTACAGCTTATATATATATATAATTATTTTTAAACGAGTTTCGTATATTCAATAAAGTATATAAAAGAGATAAATATTATTTTCGAGGATAAAATCTATAAAGTGCAAACCAAGTTAACGGTTTTATATTGTATTTTCTGACTACACACGAGTACCTATACAACACCATGGTTTAGACTTAGATGCGTGGTAATAACAATAAATGTGCGATAACAGCATATTATTATGCATTTTGTTTTCTGATTGAATGTAAATATGTAAAATAGAGACAAGCAAATTTTTATATGGAAAAAAAATGTCGTAAGACCTCGGCCGTACATTGCACAATGTTTGACGATAAAACATAATGGAATCATTCGTTGTAGGGAGCGTATATAGAAAAAAATGGTGGTTTTTTATTAATGTAAATATTTCAACAGCGAAATAGATTTTAGGGGGTTACACGTCTTTAGAGAAAATGACGTTTATGCTTAGCTGCATGATTTAAATCCAATCATTTAATGTTTTGTATTCACTTGTTGTCAGTATAATGTAATAACAAGAAAATACTATAAACAAAATACACACATTTTCACACACATACTTAAAGTACTTCAACATTGCACACATCACACGCCCATAATTTTACACTATTAGTTCTAATTCCCTTCAAACGATCGGTTTTCCATAATATCCTATCTATGATTTTTTTTTTTATATTAAAATATTTACTCGTTCGTATAAATCGAAATTGACAGCGGTTAAAAGACGCATTAATACGTTTGGAACAGCGGCAGCATGAATCAATAAACGCTGACAATGGTGTAGGCAACTCGGTAACTGTATAGAGAGCTAAAAGCTTTTAATAATTGATCTGATGTTAAAATGTCATAAAACACTTATTATTATTCAAGATAATATTAAATTATTATTATATACTACTTTTTTGTTCAAAATAAAAATGTAATAACATGTCTGGGAATTTATCTACAATATTAAAGTATTATGTTTTATGAAAATTCGAACGTGCTGTGTTGACACGACTACACGAGAAGGTGATGGATCATGCTATCATGGAAATGAAAACTTTGAATACGAAAATAAAGTATAAAACATTGAAACATATCTGGATTAAAATTATGCGAAATGTTGAAAATAACAAATTAAATGAGCACAAGAACCTTTCTTATAAACATGTAATAAATAAAAAAGTACAACTTTTTAAAATTATAAGGTTTATGTATTATTAACTATAATTTTTCAATTTTCTAAAACATGATACAGTATTATATTATATACCATATAATTATATAAATATAAGAACACAAAACGATATTTTTAATTTATAATTTACCGTCATATGTACGTTTTTTTTATATAATATCAAAAAATAATTTACATCGGTAGAGTGTACATTTGTATTTGAATTGTTAAATGCTACATATTTATATACGTTTTACAATTGGAAAAATACAAATAATAGGATATTGTACACAGCTATTTAATTTGTATTCGTTTAAAAACTTAAAATAAAATAAAATAACATCCCTATAGTTAAATCAAACATTTAGGTAAGAATAAAATATACCTAATATAAATATATTTTTAAACTAAGACATTTTCAAAAAATTATTTCACCCTACACCCCAATTATAGTAGGTGAATATAGTATATTATTCTACTAGTATATTTTCATATCATTAGAGTAAACTGATTTACATACTATATTATTATGATGTACCAGATAATTCAGGTATTCATAATCTGAATACACAGGAAACTGATTAAATTAATCAACTAAGTAGAAACTCGTGTTACCCCGCAGTGTTTGTGTGAAAATAAAAGTAAACTCTGCGGCTGTTGACAGTGAATTTTCAAAGAATAAACAATATAACAAAATGAGGGGGATAATTTATAGTTTGTTAAAATACATTGAACGCGGAATGGGCAATTCTCGTTCTATTGTACACTTTTATACTTGCGGAGCGAAGTGAGAAAGCTGTGTTGGACTTTCAGTGATAATGTTTGTATTATTTTTCTTTTCTAGATGATAAAACCGCTTTAAAAGTTTTGTGCAAAGTCGGCTCAAAATTATATTTTTGAAGTGAACGCAAATAGAATTTGCACCATTTCTCAAATTATCGCAAACACGAAACACGTATAAGAATACATAATATACCTATAGGGGTATGTATAATATGAGATATATCGTTTTTAACAAAACATTGACAATTTTCAGAAATGTCTGCTTAAAATCGTTTTTCGGAAGCAATGATTAATCACGTCTTGCTTTAAAATAAAACGACACTCTCGGACACGTGTCTTACTGCTCAACTCAAAATATATATAGTGAATCTCACTGTTATTAAACGTTTTTCTGCAGTACTCGTCCGAAACGATCATATTTCATAGTAAGAAGTACCTACAGTGTTCTTAGAAGTAGAAGATATTAATAATAATAAAACATATTTTCTTCTCGAGGATACCGATAACCCGCATGATGAGTTATACAACATGGCAAATTTACAGTAGGCCGAATCTATTTTGTATTTTGCTAGCTTTAATATTCAAATGAATAATTAAGTATTAACCTTATGGAACTTAGAGGTAATATTATCTAGGGCATCTTGTGGGCTTTTATTGATGATTTAATTTTAAAAGGAGTTATAATTGTGTAAAACATTACCAAATACGTTAAATATTTAATAATAATATAATATAATAATCATAATAATATGCTTTAAAATGTAAGTTTCGATAAAAGCTTACACGATCCTTTTGATAATATTCTTATCTTATTCTTATCTTTTAATTTTATAATAAGTTTACACTGAAAACTAAAAATGTACACTGATAAAAGCTCAAAACACAAATATGGTTCTGCTGAACGTAGATTTGCCTTTACGTTGTTTGTCAGACTTCGACAATATTATAATAGCGGCGTGTTCAGGGTCCTCTTTATATTGTTAGATAATTTCAACTTTAAGTAGGCACTATCCAAATGTTATGATTGTATTTATTTTGTTTCGTTTCATTAACTTTTAATATGAAAATTAAAATATGTATGCACATTTAAATGATTATAGCAATTTCTTTATAATCTCCCTTTAAAGTATTATATTATGTGCACATTAGGTTTAAATAGCAATAATTAGAATAAGTGGGGCTTACACTTTATACAGCTAGGGTTAGTTGTGTGTGCTAGTAATAGTATGTGACCGGTACACAATATGTGCCACATTAGGTTTGATTAGACGGAAACTAATTTTAATAATTAAGAGTAACCCTTCCTCGTCGTTTTTGTTAGATAAGACCCTCGTAATTATATAAGCGTATTGCGTGTATAAACTTTTTTAAGCTACATTTTACGAGTTCATTTGAAACTGTATAATAGTTGCAGATAAGTCATATAATAGAATTCCAATTATAAAATATGTAATAAAAGTAAAAAGTATTTAACAATTAATTTTTTATTTAAACAAAAATACCAAATTTTATTTTTATATTCTATCGCGTGATATCTCGCGATGATAAATCATCAAATATTTAGCCATTATATTATAATGTTTATCAACAATATAATGTTGTTAGATTTGTTTGGACTTTGGTTTCAATTTCGAAAAACTAACGCTAATGATATTATAATATGTGATTTTCATATTTCAAGCTCACAGTATTTATTAACATAACAATAGGAGTACAGGATCCGTCAACCGTAGTTCCACAATTATCAACGTGTGGTATGCCAGTTTTCATATGGTGCGTATATGAAAAATATATTAACTCAAATGAGGTACCTACGTGCATACCATAATGCGGTCATCTGTAAAACGGTGCTGCCGTGGATTTAATGAAAACGTGCGTTCTAAATGTAATATAATATACACGTTTGATGAAATAAATTGTAAAACTGTCTTGAAAGTCACATGCACATCTGCATTAAATACAATATTGTAATACTTATAATTTCAGTATTATATACTCTCAACATTTTTAAAATATGCCCCCTTTAGCACAGCAGCCACATACTTTTGAGGAGATTTTATAATATGTTTGTTCTTAGTACTTATACATTGATATAACTGCTTTACAATAATAATAAACAATATAATTATTACATAAACGTATAGCACGAGTAATACTAATAATAGTTACCCATAACAGTATTATGTATTATTATCAATTAGATTAAATTAATTTTACATTAATTACAAAACATATTTATTTTATATTTTTTTCTTTAATAAGATAACACAACATACACTTGAAATACTATAATAACAATGTAAACTGTAAAGCCATTTTGAAAGAAACCTAGCTATTAATTATTATACGCCGTGATACATCACAAAAGAAAAAGCATTAACACCATTTAAATATTATTAAATAAAACGTTTAATTAGCGTCAAAAGGGGAAGGGCCAAATAATTGTAAATACAAGCTCGATGAGATTGTACGATGGGAGAAAAACATTTTTTTTTTTAGTGATAATACGTAATTTGAAGAAAAAATTATATTCTAATATTTCTCCCCAACCTTGTATAATATTAAACTAGCATCATTTAGATATTTTCGAACTTTTGTAAAGTAATAAATTGTATTATTTGTATAACACCAAACTCACATAATATTGTTACCCACCTTATTGCCTATCATTTGTCCCTTGACGATGCACGTGCAATTGTGAAGTGAGTCGAAAGGGTCAGGTGAATGTTATGCCACTTGTATAACAATTTAATAATATCCCGTACTATCAATACAAAGCAATTCGGCCATTTTCTGAAGTACAAAAAAAAAATAAATCTTGATTTAAAAAATTGAATTTTACCATTTGATGCAATGTTGATTTAATGTTATACCTACAAATATTAGCAAGTAACCTTGTTGTCGCTGAAATAATAATAAAATAAAATTGTGAGGTAGCTCTGCTGTTCATATATAGTTGGAATTTGGTGTGTACCTTATTATTGCGTTTAGTACCTACTGTAATAATTTAGGTTAATGAATGTCTTAAGTTACTTAAATTTCAATTCAAATGCATAAACCATTTGCTTCATAATATAATATTAAACGAAAACGATTCTGAGAGGAGCAGTTGTGTTAAACTCTATATTTCTAAGGATATATTATAATTTATTTTATTATTTATATCACTATACTAGTAAATGTACCAACTGTTCAAACCTCATACGAAAGGCTGAACAAATTTGTCTCCAAAAACATCACAATATGTTCACATACCTATTGGCTATTACCTATAATATTATATAATAATGATCGTTATATTATTATTGTTATTATCTAATAAATCAGTACTGTCATTTCGTGGAACGGCATTGATATTTTTGCGATACAAATGATTAAGTAAAATTTAAAACTATTCTAAAATCTAAATATGCTGAACATTATATTGTGTTCAGAAGATAATAAAATTCCTAGACTCAACGCCGAAAAAAAATTAAACTAAAAACAGTATGTATTGAAACAATTGTTTTTTTTTCATTTTTGTCAAAATATAATGATGAAAAAATTTGTGCATAATATGTATTTTAAATATTTTAAAATAGCCACTAATCAAAAACCGTATATTATATTTTCAGCAGGATTTTCTAAAAGCACCAACTAGATCATTTTCTCACCATAAAATGTACTAAAGTTGCAAATCTAAGCATTATTTCGAATACATATCATGTATACACTATACAAAATTATAAAAATTAAAATAAAAACACCACACATCATTGTAAAATTAATACTTAAATTTATCGCTTCGCTCAGAATCTAAAACTAGAACATTTCGAATATCCATAAATATATTTAAAAAAGATTTAAATTATTTTGAATTTTTTTAAATGGCTTGAAATGCTTACATACAATTTAAATACTTGTGAAAATAACAGCAAATTGATTTTGTCAAAAACTGTAGTTGCGTAAAATATACTACCGGCTTTTTTTTTTAGTTTTTTTAGTTTTTCTCAATAATTTTGAAAAGTGCTATGAAGGACAAACTAGATCCACTCTGTTACCAGAAATCTTACTCCAAATTAAAAACCTTTTCATTTTTTTCTGCAATAAAAATTGTCTTCAGGCACTAAAATAAATCACGTTATTGTAAAATCGCTTCACTCGGAATATTATATTAAATAATTTCATTAACTAACACAGATAAATATATAAATCATCAATTCTATATTATTTTATAATTTATGTCTGTTTTGATGAGTTAACTTAATCATAGAGGATGAAAAAATAAATAATTTGCATGTATTACTTTGCAGTATGAATATATGAATAACGAATACAAAAAATTCTAGAACAATCAAAATATATATTAATTATAAAAAGTTAAAATTATAATAATTTCGTATGTTGGTATTTACATACACATTTATCATATTATATATGATGAATAAAATTAGGTACCATGTACTTGTTTTAGAGATTGGTTTTTCATCATGCCAAGTGTTGACATTATTATTTTCATGTGCATCCATTTGTAGTCGACAGCGTTAAACGAGTTGAACCAAATTAGTACGGATAAATAATTCAAAACCATATATTTTGTTTTAAAAGCTTATCATAGAAACACATGAGCATACAATATTAGTCCTTTTTATCTTGACAAATGCAAGTGGGGAAATTACTCGAATAGGGAAGTTCACTTGCGCTGCAAACTAATTATTCAATAACAAGTTTGCAGAAGTAGTTTGCTTTAAATTGTAATCGTTTCTGCTACGAGAACATGAAACGTTTCAAAGGAACGTCAAACAACCATAACTCTTACTCATTTTCAACGTTTTCCACTTACTGTGATCAACGAATGTATCACATTCAGTATTCATATATTCAATATCGTATTATAATCAAAAGACGACACATGCATTATCAAGACGTTTAAATGCTTAATAATGATGTGACTAAAAGAAATGAACTTACATTTTATTATATAGTTTAATTATTTATACGTTACGCTATTCAGTTCGGTTCAAGACATAGTTGCACATTTCTAAATTAATACATTTCGGAAATAATTTAATTTAAAAAAGATCGCAAAACGCTAAGCGAATCCACGCAGGTCTCATAATATAGTTTAATTGAAGTATAAAACTTTCAGCCATAAATTATTATGGTGTTATTAAAAACTGAAAGACAGTTTTTGTGGAGAATTAAAAAAAAAATACTTTTTACTCTCACAAGTTTAACGTTTAATGAGTAACATTATTAAAACATAATATTATTATTACGAGATATTATTTATTTCTCTTTCTGTCAAAAATAGATTACCAACATGTCGTTTGTGTACGTAGTGTTGCCTGTAATCAAATCCTTGTAAATGCAATTACAGTCGACTTAAACTGTTGCCGCTACTACGGCCGACGACATATACTCGTTTGGTCTGACTTCTACTACTTGCGCAATACAACAAAATTATCATCGTACAGATCAGGGTTCTATAATATGTGTTCGCGTTTCACCGACATAGTATTATAACACTATGTACTTCGTGATTAATTTTCGCATTTACAACATTTTCACATCAAACGATATTTTGTAACCATCGTCGAAGGATATTATATTCATACCGATAACGGGTATTATATATTTGTATTTTATTTGTGCAAACACTGAGATAGTTAATATTGACATACGCAGACGAAACGTCTTATTCGAAATTTCTTGTGAAATGTGGTTTTATTGATCGATTTTAAAATGAAAATTTCAAAAATTGTGAAAAAATGTAATTTACATACTATTTATACTTATAACAACGAAGAATCGTAAGGTCTTTCTGTTGGAATTATAAATTGATATTTTAAACAGGTACAATTATATATACGTCCAACTTAATAGAGTAATCCGCATTAATCGTGCATTCTACTCTTATTAGATTCTGCAGAAGACTAACGTTTGAACAACATTTAATATTGATTGCGTGCGCTCCATTAGAACTTTGAACATCAAGATAAGTACATCTATATAATTGAACATATAAACAATCTGTGTTCGTCTCAAGAGTTGTACTGGGTAATAAAAAAAACCCAAAGTGTGGGTTAAATTAAATGCACTTAAAAATTAAATACCTAGTTTCTTTTTCAATCAAATATTGAAGGTGTTTTAGTATCGAACAGACCACGACTCTGCACAAACACCAAATCATTCTGATAGAAAGTCACATATTTTTGGTCTTCGAACTCAATTTTTTTAATATGAACACCGAACAGCTGTGTTCTTATGAATTATACTATTACTGTGTACACCATTCAACTATTGTAGTTATTCCAAAAGTTAGGTGAATAATTTTGATAGATAAAAATTAGAGGCGCAGCTGTGAATTGTGATTAATATTAATTGTTGATACATTATTCACAGTTTGTACGCAAATTATATTATTACAACGTAAACGATTAATTATTAAGGTACGTGGTACAATTTATGTTAAGCTGTAATACACATACTCATTCACATGTTGAAGACGCTATAAGACTCAGAAAAATAGACTAAAACATTTTTTAAATAGTAGGTAACTACAATATTCAATAATAATATGTAGTTGTCCAGGTACTATTCACTTATCGGTAAGTCTAATAGCAAAAAATGCGACTTTTCAATATTGATTTTCGAGTACTTACAGTTGATTAAATGTATAATACACAAATATTAATATACCTAAGTATTGATATTCAATTGATTAGAAGAATATAAATAATTTATTGTATTTATGGTTCTCAGTGTTCAATAATAATTTGAATTTGAACTGTGCAGATTGGTTGAAAAAATGAGGTAGGTATGTATATATGGTATGATATATGTACTAGTATTGTATTTATCAATTAAATATTAATAGTTTTTTGGACAGTTAAAATGCAAGTCATTTTTAAATGCATCAATAATATATAAAGTATTATAAAATACGTATACCCATATAATATTGGCCATTTCTATATGTTTTCGCATTCATTGCTCTAGTACGAGTTCATATCATAGGTCCTTGGTCACATATATACAATGCAATGTTCAAACGCCACAAAACATATAATATAATATACAATTACTGAGATTAAATAAAAAATATATATAAACTATGTATGTGTAATGTGTATAAAAATAATTAATCTCGTATGCTGTCTTATAATGTAATATCAATTATGTCGTACATTAATTGTATAATATATTATAGTATACATTGTACACTGATAACAATATATCGGAATTAAACGTTTTTATTTTACATAATTATAGTATTATTATTTTGAGTTTCACTCATAGTTTCATTTGAATTAAAAAATAATAATAAATAAACTCGCAACAGTAGAAATACGCATACACAACATAAGACCCTGGTATTGTCGATCGCTTTATATCTTCCTCTGTAGTTTATTTGGATCAGTGAAAGAATATATTTTTGCACAAGGGCACCACATTGGTGCTTCTACTAAACACAACATTGCAAATTTGCAAATATAAACTATATAATAATAATATTAATATGCAAAAATATATACATTTATATACAAATAAAGTATTTAATTCGATACGCCTAGAGTACAACTGCATGTCTAGAGTACTGCACGACGAATGCCCTTGACCAATAAATTCGATTAAAAAATTGTGTATACTATTATTTAATTCCTTTTAAGTAAAAAAATAAACACTACGTTGAATCACAAATTAAGATCCCGGGATCCTGGTACCTGCAGTCTTTCTATAGACGAATAAATAAATTTAATTTTGTGGCCATACTTCCATTATATTATAGGTATTTATATTACTACAATGTACATTCTTAATGTTAAGATTGTATTTTTAACTATTAGACAAGTTAACTATACGAGTATATTATACTTCCCAATTAGTTACGTGATATAACTTTTTTTAATAATTTCTTATTAATGTCATCGGATCGGTATTTTTAATATTATTTTTAATTAATTTTTATAACGCATATAGATATATAATAAAAAAATAATTTCATTATGATTTGATATCAATTATCTATAAGTAGACTAATTAATGTTTCAAAATTAATCATTGTTTTCCATTCAATTACTTAGGCATCCTCTACAGTTCTTTTTATTGTTCATTGACCTTTGAAATAACTTATGAAACAAAAGCCCAAAAACATGAGATCACATACAGTTTTTTTCAAATTGATGTTGTAATAAGATTTTAAGTTTGAAGTGTTGAGAATTAAAACTTAAATTTAGTTTTAAAAAAGTTTTTTAAAAACAGTTTGTATTGCCTACATAAGTATTTGATCAAAAATTAGTTGTTTGAATTATTGATCAGGTATGATTTAAGTGCGTTTTTAAATCAAATTTTGAATCTATTCGTTAGTTACAATATATTTAGAATATTCCATAAGTGTAATATATTTTTTAATCGTAATGCTCGGCATTTAAAATAAAACATTATTTTTTTTTAATTTCAGTTTTAAAAGAGACTATTTTAATTTTTTTTATTAGAATAACTCTTGGCATCGTGACTATTAGAAATTGTTCATTTGCTTAACTATATTATTTTATCAAGCTTAAAAATGACACGTCGCAAGGCTCTTCTTGGCTCCTGTAGTGACATATTTTATCGAAACTGTCTTCCAATCTCTTGATTATGTTAATGTGTACAAAATATTCGGACGGGTTAACAAAATGATATTAACAAAGCATTATATAGTTTGCTGCAGTGTTGTAACAGCCGTTGGGCCTCACTTGCGAGGGAATTGAATTAAATATGAGCATCATCGTTTCGAACATCATTTTCCGGGCTATTCTTATGTAATAATATAAAGCGTGGTTTCGATTTGCGGCTCAAACATAATATTATTATTATTAAACGTATAACAACGAAAACATCAACGTTTAATCGCCAAATCCTTCCAATTCGGTTGAACGCAGCTCGCTCGTTTATAACACTATTAGACTTAACTCTCTATCCGTCTGTCAGAATCTGTCTGATACTCTGACGACGACGAACATTTATATCGATTATATACTAGATATTTTGGTATTATATTATAATTAATCATACCATATTATTCTATAATGTGTACTATACTTGCTGTATGAACTGTGGGGAACGAGGAGGATAAATATGTTCTAAGTATACTCGACGACATCATCGTAAAACGCCCAATCCGCGAGCAGACTTTGCAAGTATCTTAGAATTTGCTGCAAGGCTGGAACAGACAATAACTGATATTAGAACCGAAACCTTTTAAAAATCGTCGAACTATGACATTGTACATTGAGGTCGCAGCACACTGGACCGGAATTTTTCGATCAGATCGGAACAGAAAAAATCGATATAGCATAACGTTAAACTAAGAAATGAATCGGATCGGAACCGAATCTAATTGTTAGACAACAAAGCGCTAACAGATTTTTGACGGATTCCGAATTCTTCAGAATGCAAAAGTTTGTGGCTTGCAAATTTAATACATACGAACCTACACCCACGCATAAACTTTTGATAATTCTATACTCGAGATGTGGTAGATTCGATTAATTCCCTTCACACTTATTTTATTTTTTGGTTTTTAAAAATTGTATATTCAATTCAAAGTTTAAAATGTCCTTAGTCTAAAAATATATGCGAGATACAAAAGTATGGTTATTAATTTGTAAATATAATATTATAATTTATAAACATTTTTACTATATTAAATGCAGAAATAGTGTTCGAAATTCTTTTTATTTTTTCCTTGCCATATACTTCATACTACTAACTAATTGTATTACCTTGAATTCATCCTCTTCTCCTTCTTTTTCTGTCAGGATAACTAGAGTTCAAAATTTCATATGACTTCTTCGCATCACTACTTATCATATTTTATATCACTTACATTTTAATTTATAAGGCAAATAGTAAAATAGAAACGTTGACTATAGTAATTTTAACAGAATGCACCTATGGTATACTGTCGTGGAATTCCGACACTAGAGGGTGGACTAAGTGTTTAACCGTTTCGAGAAATTCTATTCCGATCTAATCCAGTGTGCAGCAAGCTTATAGGTATTTTTTGGTTTTAGTAAATCTTAGGCCTAATAGGAACTTATTTTAAAATTATAAACATTTCTTTGCTCGGTTCTTGTTATTAAATCATAATGTTTAATTGCAGTCTAGACCAGAGAAGTATTCAAACTTTTTCATCACACACCTTCTTTGTGTGTTCAAAATATTTTCAGGGCTCTCAAATTGTTTAGAAAATATTGACGCAATAAGTGGATACAAAAGGGCGATAATAATAGTAACTTTCGTAGATACTAGAAATAAAACTAATTGAAATAGTCACGTGGGTTCGTTATTGTTCTCATAACTGCTATACAATGATTATAAATACTATTTATATTAATTGTATATACCTACATACATTTTGGTTTCTGACTCTTTGACACGGGTACTTTTGTGAACCCTCATACCACTTACTCGAGAGCCTCGACGCACGGGTATGGTCGAATTGCACTTATTTTAGTCGAATTGCACTTGGGTTTAAAAAAGATAATGGTCGAATTGCACTCGGGTAAAAAACAGGTAGTGGTCGAACTGCACTTGGGCTCAAAAAAATATTTTAATAAAATTATCATGCATTTGAAGGGCTTTTTTCTTTGATGAATTTGAAATCATTCTCCGAGGTAAATTAAGTGGTTCTTCATGAATATGTATCAATTCAGACCGAATAATTACTTTAGAAAATTCATCTAGATATAGTTTTGAAAGACAACCACGATAGGCACCACGCCATTTAACACCATCATTAACATATTTTTCTTTCTAAAATGTATAATTTTGATACACGATTAAGTCACGGCCTCGTCCACTTTTAATAATTTTTAAACTGTTCATATTTACACATCGACGTAAAAGTGTGTAATAATTGTATTTTGCATAGGTCTACATAGACACATAGTACACGCCATACCGTATACAATAAAAGTATTAATCTTATATGCGTTATCTAAATGGCACGAACTAATATATGGGGGATGAGGTGACCGAGTGGTTTGACGCGTCCGCTGCGATGCAGCCGGTCGCGGTTCGATCCTCGGCTACCGGGCGGCATTTTTCTCCGGGCAAGTCGCGGTGACCGGAGAACAAGTGCTGCCATCCCCCACCCCCGGGGCATGGCAGAAACCTACGGGTGCCCCATTCGAAATTCTGCCAAAAACAAACACACACGTGTTCCCCCCTACCGTCCCAAAATATACAATACAAATCCTACTACAGCTAATGGCCTCAGTTGCCGAAGCTTAAGATCAATAAAAAAAAAAAAAAAAGAACTAATATATAATGCTATTAAATAAGTACACCGTAGCGTTTTTTTTTTATTCACAATATATTTAACGGGTTTTCCATTTTAATTTTTTTTTTTTTTGAACGAGTGCAGTTCGACCACTACCTGCTTTTTACCTGAGTGCAGTTCGACCATTACCTTTTTTCAATCCAAGTGCAATTCGACCATTCATTTGTAGGTAATAAGTGCAATTCGACTATCCCGCGACGCACAGTGTGATATTTGTCCAGACATTTCGATTTAAATAAATATGCCTGTGCTTATCTATCATGCATAGTTGTGCTAAGAGGGCAAGTGCGCTAGGGCACCGAAGCTTCCAACATTTTTAGGGTCACCTAATTAAAACATAAGCTTATATTTTTTGTTATTAACTAAATAAAAATAATTTTGATTAAATAAATTTTTTCATGTAATATCAATGTAATATACAATTGCTGTTAGAACAATTATAAATTATTTCTACAGCTAAACGATCTTAAATAAATGTTATGTGATTAGTTTTGAAAATTATTCATTATTTATTAATAATTATATTATATTAATATGTAAAATGATGATATGAACAATGTACTTACGAAATTCGTATTTTCATAATTAAGGACACACCACACAGGGTTAGTAGTAAAATTCTATTGTTTTGGTTGTGCCGCGGCAGGCGGCGGCAAATTGTGTCCGGCTGCATTTTAAAGCCACCCATACCTCTACAGCGTGACCTTAAAGGAGTTAAGTTTTAATGTAGGTATCTATAAAATCTTAGCATAATAGCATCCCTAAAGAAATTATATCAAATGTCATGTTGAATAGGGGAACCAGATATAATTATCCCCTGGTCGCTAATGATAATTAACACGGCACCGTGTACATGTTTAGATAACGTTTTAATTTTAGAAAAGGACACACTATATTAGATGGTACTGTAATAGTATTAATAATTATATTTTGCATTCATATTATTACCTATTATTACATTTGTTAGCCTGCAGCAGGAAAAAACATTTTTATACAATGCTAGTGAAACCCTTGTCGTGATGCTGTATGTTTTTTTACAACCAAAATAAAAAACAAATCGTACATTTTTTTATTTCAAAGTATTAATGGTAAAGCCTTTAAGGTACCACCGATATGTAGGAACAAATATTAAAAGTCCAAGCATATAGCCGGATATGAAAACTCTCGTTGTTCGTGGACGTTTTTCTGAGTACGATGCTTCGTTGTTTGAGTATTTCGAGATTTGTCCGCCCTGTGCGGCATAACAACCATTAGCGCGGCCACGCAATACGACCACAATCTGAAAACGATATCGGGCCCGACATAAAATCCAATTGCCTGCAAGTGATCGGATGCGATCCGGGACCCACGACAGGTCGGCTGAGCAGTAATAGTATACATGGTATGAGTAGTAGTAATAGTAGTACGTATATATAGCCGTAGACGTATATATGTAGTATATTAAACTATTATATATATATATATATATAGTATAAATATCATATACGGCGAAGTATCAGCCCGAGTATAAGTGTGTACATTACTATACATACATACATACAAACATACATACATACATACATACATATATATATATATATATTATAACGTTCATATATGGACATTTTTATCGACGACCGAGCCGGGAAGAAACGGCGTGCGGGCCGCCGTAAAAATCGCAGCCAAAGGCCGTAAACTCTGATGTAGTTTGATGGGGAAGGGCGGTAACGTAATAAAATATATATTATACGAAAGTGCGACACACGAGCGTTCACGAAAAGCGTTATTCCGTTCTCACAAACAGTTTTAACCTCCCGAAAAATCGACCGACGAACAATACACAATGCGCAGCAAAGGCGTAGTATATATTTTTTTGTTAATGTATCATGTTACAACGATATATGACGATTATTCGATATTTGAGTTACTGCTGTAGGACAAATAGAGGTGGTAAAAAAAAGACCCAAAAATGATACAAAAAAATGCAAGTCCCCACGAATGATGAATGTAAGATGAGATTTCAGTTTTATGACGTTTAGAAAAACTAGACGGGCATAACATCGGAAATTGAAATATTATTTGTATTTTTCAAGAAGATCACTTCCTACTTTCCACTGTTGTCGAAGAAGTTGTTATTTTAGTAAATACTTATGTCTGCAGTACCTACCTATACATACCATTATTAGATGATATCGAAAGTTTTCTGGTGTGGTTGTATAGCTACATATACATAACAAATCAACATATTATTATTATCATCATAATTAACATTTAAACTTGGTTATCGGATTTAGATTTAGTCGGATTAAGTCTATCGGATATTCGAATACAAAACTGCTTGTACAGTATGCACAAGCATCTAAAAAAGTAAAAAGGAATTTTAACTTTATTTATCATTCAATGACTAAAAATATGACAGAATATTTATTAATATATACCTAGGTACCCAATAATATAGGACATATACAGACTTCTAGACTATAGTGTTCACACAAGTACACAACAATAGTATTTATAATAATTACAAATATAATACATATACTAATAATAATACCTAATAATGAAACCTATTGTTTTTAAACAAAATTATTAATATTACTTGCTACGCATAAAATACGAACGTATTTCACACTAAAATAAACGAAAATATATTTTTTCACTTAACTACACCTAATATCGAATTTAAAAACCAAATTGATTTTCCGTTTTTACTGGTTCAGCAGTATAGTCAATTTAAAGTTCAAACGAGTCGATTAAGTACCTATACCTATTTCAAATAATTTATTTATGCGCTTGTTTACTGAAATGAAAAACTTCTATCGCTGGAAAGCCTTTATCCGTGTTATACCTACTACAATATTGATGAACATCGGATAGGCATGAATTTATTTCTTATTTCTTATTAGTCATTGAATACCAGCTAAAATAAATTACATTGCAAGAGTTGTGATTTAATATTCTAATGTTGAAAAATGTCTTAAGCTTCAAGATTGTATTTTGCCGTTTTTTTATATTTTAAACTAGAGTCATATTATTCAAACTTGCATGTGTATAACTTGTAAGTTGTAGCTTCTTAGTCATATATAACAGATAACAGATATTGAATATTGTGTCTAATGTTAATACAGTCGTTACAGTTACATTTCCCGTACATAATGCAATAATAATTTTTGAACATAAATGTTATTTTTTAATTATAATTTGTTGAGTGTTGACTTAAAACATACATAGGTGTAACAGTAAAACACACTATTCAATAAACTTATTTTAAACTCTAAATAATATCAAGTATTTATCAAAAGTTTTAAACAATTTTCACTCAATAAACATTGAAGATAATTTGTTCTGATATATAAATATATGTATGAAACAAAAGTAATGCTCGTTAAATTAAATCTCATAAGTATTATAAGCACCTATAGTTATTAAACAGTTGCGTCAACTTTTTACAACAATATGGTTTGAAAATAATGCAAATTTGTTTAGTTACAAACTGACATATTTACACTGGAGTACGGTCCCACTTTAACAATTGAAAAAAATAATGATAAAACAAAACACATTCCACCCTCATGTAAAAATCTTTGGTAGCCATAAAGATGTTTTAACCGGCCTTAATAAGTTAAATATATAATATATTTATCTTTCATTCAGCTGACATTTATTGTTATACTCGTAGAATTTGTAGGACAAATTGGTTTTAAGAAAACTTTCCTGTAGAGGCGCTTAAAAGAAGAAAGAATAAAGTTTAATAAAACTTATTACTACATAGAGGTATATAGTATATATATTTATACCAAAAACGTTTACGTTTACATTGTCTGTATATAGCTCGCTTATACTGTCGCTTGTTGCACGTGATTTAAAATTTAATTGGAATTTTGAACTTTGTTGACACCAGCCAACTTGAATTTAATTACTGCTCCCCTGTTTGATATAATTCTATGGGCGCGGATTTGCAATGCTCTAAATAATACCTGAAAATGCTAAATAAAAATTTATTTACGACCTTGAAAAATTTAATAATGACATTAAAAAATGGCCTATAACACCAAAAAAATAACACAAATAATGAGAGAAGATAAAACTTAAGCTCAATATGCATAGTATATAATATATAAGAATACTTGATTATTACACATAAGACATTAATGTATACAGACCATATTATTACACGTTTTCAGTAATATTCAGTAGGTTTTAAACACCACTTTTATATTTCTTTTGTGATGGTCCAAAAATAGAAAATGACCAAAAATGCACTTATGAAACAAATACGGCTTGATATGAAAAGAAGTTCAAAATGACAAACCTATATGTTAAACTGCTTAAACACATTTTTAGTAAACAAAGCAATATGCAAGCATTTAAGAAACATTTTGAATTCATTTTGAAAGGAAATCCGTGCTCTAGGTATAACTTTTAAATAATGGACAGGGTAGGCGGGTAGCTGAAGAATCAAACAACCGTCTATTTTCGTGAATTATTTATTAACACACATTAAAATTTACAAATAAACAAATTCTATTATTGAATATAATTTATGTTAATAAAAAAACATATTTTACAGAATTTCCTTTTTATATTAAATAATACATTTTATACATATACAAAAAAAAGTGTTTTATGTCACCATAAGTCAAGTAAAAATATGCATGTACTAAATTTAAAATTGATACTAAAAACTTGAAAATAATAAAATGTTTATTATTTGTATGACTGTAGAATTTATGCAGCTATAAACCGCAAGTACACGCAACAATAAAATGATATAAATTATCACAATACCATAATGATTTTTTTATGTTATCATAATGTATATAGTAACTTTTATTAACTTTGGTAAATATTAAATAAAAGCTGTTCTTGTTGGTATTATTTTTAAAAACAAAATAATTCAATAACTTTTAGTGTACAATATAGTTTCTACTCGACATTATTTTACCTTCGTGCTTCCATGTGCAGTACCTACATTGCTGTATAGTACAACCATATTATTATTAAAACCTTATTGAAATTTATTTTAAAAAAAGTATAAATATGTTGAAATCTATTTAATTTTATAATTGCGGTAGAATTCATTATAAATCACTGCTTAGTACGCAGCTTGTGTGAAATATAATGAAATGTTTGAGTAATCCGATTACTGTATGCGTTGTATTACCATTTTCTATGATTTATGTGCAGCAGGTACCCAGATCGACCGCTACTAAATTCTGTATATAATTAATAATTACTGTTTATGGTAAACAATGTTACCGTAGCATGCATACTTATCATATTTAATATTGTATTAATATTATGGAGTATGTAAACTGTATAGTGTATGTATTTATGTATTAACTGCCCTGATCAAAATAAGCTAAATAATCATACAACACAGTCTAAAGTATAGGTATTGTAATCGAAATTAAGTCTCTAAAATGATATCCTTTATTAAGTTTATTTTACTTTATTAAAGTGAAAAAAAAGTTTCTCTTAAAGATTATTTTACAGCTAGTGTAGCATAATTATGATACTAATTAGTGCTCATAACTAGATTTGGGTATATCAATGAGCACATTGTTTCGATGACAAAAATTAAATACGTACAAGAGTACTTCGTAATACATTTTATATACAAAATTATTTTAGTGATTATAGTGAATTTAAGTAAGTGCATGACGTATTCTAAACTATGATACTAAATGTCTGCAAATGAGTATAAAATGTGAACTCAAAAAAGTAATCGAATTTTCAATATGTCTGTATTTGTAGAATCGAAATTTACTTATAGCCAACTCAATGATAATATGGGTAGTATTATTAAGACTGTTGAAATCATAACTATTAATAATAATAGTCTATTATTAACTAACTGTCGATGTTCTATACTTTCAATATGCCAATATTAGGTATTAAATAGTAAATACCTACCAATGTCATAAAACGGATTAAACTATACTGAATATTTTTGAGTAATTTAAATTTAAAGTCATTCAAACTTAAACAAAAATAAATATGTACTTTAAATGTCTGTTATAGATCTCATGACATAATGAATTTCATTTGTTTAAATCATTTTTACAATTTTCATTTTTAATAAATTAATGTATTCTGACACATTTTATATTGTACACTAGAATGAGATATTTTACAAATTGTAATTATGAGCACTTAAAATGACATATGTTTACTTTTTGGAAAATATAATATGCAAATTAATAAAACTTTTACACCACTGAGATGGCAAGATACTAAAACGTGTGTATTTTCAAATTGCCATTATAAGTTAGAAAGTCCATTATCTGCGCTTGGTTTGTATTTGAAGCTTTTAATTCCAAACATTAAATGTTTTAATTAACGAAGAGTGTAGTCGTTTTACGTAGTTTTTCGTATAATATTGCGAACTTAAAGTTTAAGTGACGTAGCAACTATAGAGATAAACGAAAAATTATTCTTCTACTAGCACGCATAGCGCACAGATTTTACACTAGTTGGCCTATATTTATATTGTTTGAATGCACCAGCTATTAATTTGATGGTATATATTCTGTGTATATATTATTACGAGTTATTTAATTAATCGAGTCCATAGGTTTAAATAATTGCAAATGTACTGTTTTCTTTATCAAGAGATTCTATACGTTGAACTTAATTAGTAATTCAGAAAGTGTTTTGATCGTTTTAGCTTTCATTTAAGTAATTACTTATGAATTATGATCAATTAATGGTTTTTATTTACGTGATAATTTAGAATGTGTAATAAAAGAAAGTTGATAAAATATAAGTTTAACGTACCTACAAAGATAACTTCAAAAGAAATATTTAGCTTTATTATTTAATTACCTATGATGATATTTGTTTCGTAAAGCGGTCACTATGAATTAATAAGTAAAATGGATTAAAACGAAGTGACATTAAATTAACTTCATGTAGTTTTTAAAATAGTCTTAGCAGTCTACCGCGATTCTAATTCTGAACACATAAGATATCCTTCTTTGTATAATTATTATCTTTATTTGACACATTAATAGCTCTTGGATTTTAGCCTGAGATCCACAAGATATTAAAACCTTAACATCGGTGAAAATAGCAGAGAAAATTGGCGTCATAGCAATACTTAAAGGCTGCAGTAGGTCGTAAGTACCTATAACTTATGAATGTACAACAACAGTGAGGCTAAGTCGAAATAATTCAATAGAAATAATATATTGGTATTTAAAATAGAATTTTGGGGTTTTTAAATGTAAGAAGAAAAAAATAGTAACCAAAACAATAAAGATAGTTTTCTAATTCGTACATGTAAAAATATCCGACATTAATATGTATATTATACAGATATAATAATGAACATCAAGCCCCCTCCCCCTCCCACTTTGTCCAAACCACTTAAAAAGACCACAAAATAATCTGATTTTACTCAAAAATGGACGATTTGCAATTAATTTACAATTATTATTTGGTGGTAATTTGAAGTCGATTGGACAAATTGGGAAGAAGAGCTAATTTTATATGCATGATAGATTCTGAGTGAATTGATTAATGTATTGATTTTACAACGGTGTGTGAGTGTTTTTTTCCATTACATTTTAAACCAGTGAATATGATTAGTTTTCTAGATGGTATTTTTCTTTTCTTTTTTTTTGTGGTGGTGAGGTTGAAAATAAAAAACTCCTGTGTGTTTCTGAATAATCGGGAAAAACCAAAAAAAATTATGAAAAACCTAGAATTTTTTTTCAAATCTAGTTTATGACAAAATTGAATTTTTATTACATGGTGATTCAACGAATAATTGTAGATAGGAACTTATATTAAAATTAGCATTTTCTATACATGGTGTAAAATTAAAAATATTTTGACTCTTATTGAGCTATTTATAGAATTTGTCAATTAGGTATGTACAATTTTTTTTCTATATTAACTTAACCACGAAAAAATATTTACTGAGTAAAAAATCTTGAAAATCTTGTACAAGGTCCCTCATAAGTTGTTATTATAGCTATTAAAAAATATTAAAGATAAAATAATCACAATTTTTTTTAAGATCATTTGAATTTGTAATTTAAAATAATTTTTCGCAGAGATTTGAGACCTATTATTATAAGTACATATATTATTATATTTTATAATATAAGCAATGAAGAATATAGAAAATTATGTTTCAAAATTACCTTAGGTGGTTTTGACCTCAAATTGTCACATTATATTGTATCTCAAACTAAATAATTTATCAAAATTCAATTCTATACGATAGCGTGGTATCGTATGTTATTATTATTTTCTAAGTGTTATAAAATATTATGTTTTCTATCGGGATTTCGATTAATTCTGACGGACAACTAAACACAAACATGACAGTAAAACGTCAAATACGGCCGTTAAAATGTTACAGACCTTACAAGATGAGTTTGACGTCTGTTTGATGAACGTTAACGAAGCATCAAGCTTGGTGATTTCTAAAACAGTTCGAGAGACAGAAACACATTACATATTTTGTCGTGTCAAGAATTGAAAGGGTTCCAAAAAAAAGTATTAATGACATGTCTTTTACTCGATAACCAGCATGTGTTTTTTTTTCTTTGGTTAATCCTAGATAGCTGAGCTAGAAAGATAAGATTTTCATTTGAAAGGAAAATTAAAAATGTATAAATAAATAATTGTGATTTACATATCCTCTTCGCTTTTTATCCGTCCATCGATGTAAAACATGTTTTGTGGTCATTTAAATTCTAAGATTTGAGTATTATAATAGTATCACGATTGTTGTCTGTAGATCAACAAAACACTCCTCAAAAATAGAATTTCGTAATGGGATTGTACGGCGTTTGCAGTGAGAAAGGGTATTTACGTCAAAATTTGTTGTTTTTTCAGAAGAAACAATATGTAACACAATCTGCAGGAGAGATTTACCTGAAGCTTTTATCACAAAATCGTATTTTTGAATTTGTAAAAAAACGATATTAACCGATATTTATATCCACCAGGATGGACCAAAATAGCTTTATAGTATCTATTACAAATAATTATTATCGCATCGCATGGTCCATGATCCATAAAGTATATGTATGTTAATTAATTGAAAATTCAGTAGCTTTAATTCGAAATATAAGGCAGATGTTGTAGTCCATTTTTAATGTAATACACGGATAATAAGTTTTTTGTCATGGTTTGAAAACATTTTTTGAAAACAGTGAAGATTTTTATTTGCGACTTGTGCATAACAGTTCATGTATTAAGTCATGTATTCATGTGTCACCACTCACCAATCTACGGGGCAGAACATTTTCTACAAAACTTGCATGTACAAACCAAAAGTGGGCTTGCACCCTTTTCACAAACAGAATCCAATTTAATATTAAAAATTTTTAAAACTATCAAAAAATAATAATAAAACAATATTGTAATCAAAAATTAACAAAAAAAAATCACGATAGGTAATTAATCTTTGTGCATTATATTATGTTGTATTTTTTTATTACATTTAACTTAGCTATCCATACTGACTTTGATGAAATAGTATTGGAAATAATTGCAGTGCTCGTTATTTATGTAACTCATATTTATCTTATAAAAGTAAAAAATAAATTTGTTTCCGCCCTATCAGACAACACACTTTACACAACAAGGCTATTATGCAAAACTATATATACGTTTAATACGAAAATATAATTTTTCAATAAAGTTAAACAACAATAATTTTTTCTCCGCTGCATTCCAGCTCTGTTTTGAATTCGTTAACATTAATTTCCGAGGAAAAACAAAAAGGGAATACTTGTAATTTCGGACAGCCCTCCCCTTTACATCGCATGAATTATGCATAAATCGCTCCGCAAGGAAAGCCTGAGAAAATACGCTCAGACTTGCAGTTTGAGCGCTAGTTTACGAGCGAGAGAGTGTAAAAAATGAACGAAAAATTTTTTTTTTCCCCCGTCCATTATTAATAGACGTTTAAACGTCTTATATAGTATATAATAATTCGCGTCACAGAAAAAAATCTCCTTGGCCCTATTAAAGCGCAGCTGATTTGCACTTTGCAATGTACGTGTGAGAGATTATACGTATACACGATGACTGTGATGTATATACACGTATTATGTACATATATATATATTATATTATGTGTTCGTAAAATAAAGTGATAAAAACAAGCGAAAATCGGGCGGTGCTGCCAAGTGTTCGTCAACTACTGTTCACAGTCGATAAACACTTTGCATATTAATAACAATAATGATGTCGCCGCTAGTTAGGGAAGAGATGTGCATTGGCTGCAAAAATAGAGAGAGGATTGCGTTTGCCAAATCGGTGGTGGGGGGGACGCGGGCTTCATCAATGGGCATCTTCACTACGCTAGTAACGTGCGAACGACCATTTGAAATGGATAACTTCGGACGTGTCTGTAGATTTCTAGCATAATATTAATAATAATTGTGTAATACGTATTACGTATTATAATCATAATCATATCTGTACAATAAAACTCGTTTCGTCGAGCTTTATTATTTATTTAGCTATTATTTATTATGCTCGCGAGTATAGACGCAATGACACGAGATCCGTAAAGAAGACGACCGATTCGATATGTGATTAATAACATTTTATTTTCGTTTTTATAAGATCGTGAGCGTGTGTAAAAGAAATTCGACTTTAATACCTTGACGACTGACGACGAGTTTCGATTACCTTCTGTTATAAACCGGGATTACTGTAATACCGCCTCTATCTTATGTGGTATACCTGTACATTAATATGTTGGTAGGCAATACGAGCGTCTCGACATGTGACTGCACGATAATGAAAAAAAAGGTGGGCAGAAAATATATAATATCATAAATTTAGCTAAAACATGTATATTATAATATATTATAAATAACTGACGAAGATATCGGTGGAAACGTCGAGTTAAGATTAAAGAGAGAAAAAATATTATTTTGTTCATTATAATAAATTGTTATAATAAGAATTACCTGTTTAAACAAGTACAACTGACCTTTTCATTTAAATTTGTATTGATTGCGTTGCACAATGTTTTGTACAGGGAGTATTATGAACACCATGTTAACATTTCGTCTTAACTATTAATCATATTTTGACGATTATTAATAAAAATCATGTAATGATGATTATTGCATTCAAAAGTAACAACTAATAAAATCTTTAATAAACAATAATTGTAATACACAATTTATTAAAATAGATTATACTATCTGCTTGCTCTTATTAACATGCCTTGGTAGTTTATTTCTATATATTTAACTAAAAAAAATATATGTTTTTATATTTGAGTCTGCTCAGCAGATCGGTTGATATATTTGCATTGCATGAAATGATAACACTATGTATACAGAATTACAGAATGATACGGAGTGTTGGTTATTATTTAAGTGGTTGGTAATCTATATACATATAGGAGACCGCCTCTATTCACTCATCAACGCCCAGACCAAACCGCTGGGGTATAGAGACTTGAAATTTTGTACAGAGGTCCCTTGAGCAATGTAGGGGTGCACTAAGAAAGGATGTTTCAAAATTCGACCTCTAAGGGGGTAAAAAAGGTTTTTTCATATAGCTACATAATACACGGGCGACGCCGTGACGGGACAGCTAGTAAGATATATATATTTAAATATATTGATACCAACACCGATGATTTATAAAGTAGTTTTATATATTATTTTATTATAGTATCAAATACGAATGAAAATAACCTTAGCGTCTTGATATTAATTTCACATTTGAAATTTGGTATATGAATAGTTTGATTTTTACAACATTCATATAATAGTAGGTAATTACACAAAAAATTATATGTATGTGGTGTACCGTCCAAACTTCCAAAGTATACTGAAAAAGTTTTTTAATTTATATATTTTTAAAATATTAGTTCGTAATGTCGAGTAATCCGAATAACTACAAAAATATTATGTATGAAAACTAATTTCACTTTATTTATTTAAGGATAATATTTCAATGTAATTTTGAAGTGAGTTCAGTATTTATATTTCAGTAAATAAGTACAGGTAATATGCAGTATAAAATGGTGAACAGCATTTTTTTCATCCACTAATTGAGAAAATAATGCAATTTAATGTCTACTCGTATTGTATATTATGAACAATATTAAGTTATTTTTATGATTAATTTTAATAAGCAAACACTTTTAAATAAATAACAATTGTTCTATTAATAATATTAAGATCATTAATTTGTATGTGTATACAAAAATATGAAATCTATGTAGCTGAACATACTTACCAAGCCAAAAAAATATGACAGATAGACATGACAACGCCTTTAACAAATTGTTCTATTATTATCAAATTTTTAGTTTTTTGTTATTAAAATGTTACAATATTGTATTTTCCATTGTTCATCATATTTTCCATCATGTAAATTACTTGAGGGTTGACCATGTTTTTTTGAAATGAATTAGTAATAAAATTACATATTTTCTGAAAGGTTTATTTTATTTTAATAATATTATATTATAATTAATTAACTAAAATCCTTGTACATGAAAATATCGAAACACATAATATTATGTTCTGCAAAAAATAGGACAAGGTTTTACAGAGACACCAATTTGAAAAAACTTTGACATTACTACATTAGTTTGTCTGTAGTACGTAAACATTTTTTGTTAAAAAATATTTTTAAATGTATGTTAAACATTTGTATTTACGTTTACTGAAGTCGAATTTGGTGCAGGGCAACTGTTTTTTTTTTGATTTTCACAATGAGTATTTATTGTTAATATGTTTATTATAAAATATGTTTTTTTATTTAAAAGATAACATACACAATCTATACAACGTAATGTAATGTGGAATAAGTCTACGTGACAATAAGAGTATTGCGTTGGCTTAAAAATATATAACTATGTTATTAATCAAAAATTTAATTTGCAAACACGATATTTTAAAAATTAAATTTAAATGTCACGAACTTGTATGATGTATTTTCACCAAGTACCTACAACCTACACTCACGAGACTATTTGTTTTCATTTTTTAAGTAAAATGTAGGTGTATACCTACATAATAAAATAATATCATAATGTAACGTAATATGCGTATCCACGTGTTATTTGTTAAACGTGCGCATAGTGAATATTAAATAAAAACCGAAGATAAAATTCATTCAAGCTGAATTATTACTCAATAACTAACCAGACAGTTGGTTCATAAATTTCGATTTTTTCTAATATTTATAATCCATTGCTCATGCAGGATAAATGATTATGCTTGTGCAGAATTGTTATCCTATTATACTGCTACTCAGTGCACACACGTACAATATATAATATTATATGGAATAACGTGTTCGATAATTTTGCTTTCGAACATCGTGAGACCTATACAAAGTGATTAACCATGCATGCTCAGTAATCACCCCATTTGTTTTCTTCAATAATTCGGTTATTCGAAATCTGATTCTGAAATTTTTAAATATACTTAAAGATCATTTATTTTAAAATTATTGAGATTTTTTGTTCTAATTATTGAGATTATGCTGTGGAGATACAAACTTGTATTTTTTAAATGAGAACTACCTCTTTTCTACTGTAAATTATTTAGTGAATAATTTTCCTAAAAACGTCGACGTATCATAACCATAATTTGTAGGAGTAGTTTTTGAGTTATATATCTTTGTGATAATAGGTCCATGATAATGTATTTGTAAAATTTGGAGACTATAGTGGTATAACATTTTGGTGATTAATATTAATCTATTAACATTAATAAAATGCCCCAAGTATAATGAATAGTAGATCCAATATAATATTATATATTATATTTTATATTTTTGTAAAAAAATTTTTAAGGATTGTTTTCCGGAATACAAACATTTTAACTACTGGGAGACTACTCGTTCAAATTTCGAATTGAATAAATCAAAATTTTCAAAAAAATCATCCACTAAATAATTTAAGAAAAAGGAATGTTCTCTTTTAAAAAGAAGAAGTATGTATATTATGACAAACACTCCTATAAAGTAAAGTACAACAAATTCAAGAATCATAAAAAATTGTTATTGAGTAGGTGCCTATATTTAAAAATTCAAAAAATCAGAATATTTGAATGAATAAATTATTAAAAGAAAATATGGGGGTGAGCATACTTGGTGAATTACTCCGTACGTACGTATTGCGTTCGGATTATTTTTTGCAAATCCTATTACGGCTGCTTTCATATTATATAATAATATGCTCCATTCATGTGTATAGAGCCAATTTTCATGGTACATACTTCTTAATATATGTACCTCGTCGTCCCGCGGCCTTTGGTCTATCTTTCCCGATATATCTTTTGAGTGTATACCCTATATATCTACCTTGAATACGAAGACCTCGACTTAGACTCTAGTATAGTATACACTATTCTTATTTACCAAAACCATAGTAGTTGTTCTACTATGTACATAATACATTATCATATTATTATATTATAGTTACGACGTTAATAATAATAATAATAATATTATGGTCTCGTGCTTTTTCTCTATACTGCAAATCCGCCATTGTTGCCGCCAGCAGCTTCTTCTCGTAGAAATAATGGGCCACTCGATTTTGATATAATACTGTCATATCATTATTATATTATGTTTGTTTTCTCTCAACGCGTATAAGCTTACCTAAATTATATAATAGTAGGCAGAATATGTTTCCACGTTGACTTGTAATGCAATAACATATGATAATATTAGATATACATTATATACCATATAATATATGCTCCAGAAATGCACCATAACCAATTTCAGATTATTCAGAAATCTCAAAAGCCGACAATATCTAATATAAATACGACATTGAGTGGTACAAAATGGAAATAAAAATAAAATCTTATTTCAACAATCCTGCGATCCCCTATTTCGATATAAAATGTGTACAAATGTACAATATGATGTCATGTTTCCGCGCCTGATTTTATTAGCAAACTTTTTTTGTCTACCAGCGTCTGACATTTTTCAATTCAGAACATTTTCATTTCAAAAACAAAATCTTTGCCAACGACGGAAAGACTGCAGCTTTGTTCTTGAATTATTATTATAATATTTAATCTGGCGTTTGAGTTCAGAAAACGTGTTTAAATTAAAAATTACTTATTCAAAAATGTGTAATGACTTAAAATAACAAAAATAATACATTGCTTAAAATTGAATAATATTTAAATACTTTTAGTTTAATCTAAGACTTAGTGAGGCAAAATTAGTCGTTTATAAATTATAACAACATTGTTGACAGCTGAAAACATGTTTTATCATTAAACTTGGAATTGTGTACATTGATTATTATTGGTCAACACAACTTAATGTTTCTTCACTAAAATCATTTGTTTTGTAAAAGATAAAACTTCTAAAACGCATAGTAACTATATTGAAATACATTTTCACAAGTCACAAAATATAAAAAATTCGATTTTGATAAGTCATAATTATAGCTATACCAGTATAAGAAGTTTAAATCCCAAAAGTGTTTATCTTTTGTACCAAAAAGATAGTAAAAGTTCAGCAAGTTTTCAAACAAAATAATGATACCTTTTTTAGTTCTTTATTATAGCATAACAGTGAGAAAATTATCAGCACCAACCGCATACTTTCTATTTCTATTTTATAATCAATCCATTTTACTAAAATGTAAGATATATATATATATATAATGACCATAATATTTATATATAGAGTGATTTTCAAAAATATTTATATCCGAAATCAAAAATTCTAATTTTTTTAAAAATAGAGACACATGGGTAGGGGAAGTAAATAATATTTTTAAAATAATCAAGGTTCAATGATGTGTGTTACAAACTTACAAATGCTCAAAACGGTCCATGCTGACTGCCCGACACACACATATGAATACACCATGAGGTACTTTTTTATTTGTTCATCTCGACATTAACTTCAACGGAAATTCGCTTATCATCACACACGTTTACAAGACATATTGTTTATCATTAGCGAAAATATAGTATATAAGTTATAGGAAAATCATAAGCTTGACCATAGTCTTATCTTTCCGATTATTTGTGATATATTTAGGTTACTTAACTACAGCTTACGCTTTTGTGAAATTCAACAATCCAAGTACGAATGACGAGCAAAATAATACATGTATTCGCGTACGACTTATTACTTATTATTAGTATTACCATAACAGCAATCGTGTTCACCAGGCACCGACGACAATCATTAACGGGCTGCATGTTCGTACGTTTGGTTTTCACTGGATATTTTTTTTCATAAGGGTGCAGTGTATCGCTATAATACCTTCCGCTTGTGACTGCAGAAATAATTATAGACAGACATGAAAACGCGTCATTAGGGTAGAACGAGATAATTAGAGCTGTTCCGTATAGACCTGAGTCTCATTCAATGACCACTTTTTATGACGTCATAACTCACTTTTCATATAATATACACAACGCGTATATTATATATTTTATGAGCACCAAGTGCCAGGTGGAATATGTCATAATATTATGTGTATTTGGTATTTTGCACGTGTAAGTGAATTATATTTTATTTACATTATATTATTATGGTATTAAAAATAATTAGGGAAATTTGTCGGTTACATGAATACAAAAACCTAACGTGTTGTGTCTAATTATTATAATTATTTTTTTTTTTGTAGGGTTAGGGTTGATTTTCAAAGAATTCTTTATAAATAATATAATTATATAATTATATGTCATGGACGGAATTTTCGTATAACAATCATGGTTATATGATATAGTAATATATGCTATAATATGGTATTTACACAATATTGTACAATTTATACGCCGTGTTAATAAATATTAAATAATATAGTACAATGCATTCATTTTATGATATGCTCCAATAGTTATTACCAGGGCTGTGAGTTTAATGCACTAAATAATCATGAAATATTCATACGCACTTGTGTACCTACTCAAAAACAAGGAAATAAGCATAAAAAATTCGAAATGATGCAAAATTAACTTAATAAAATAAATTCATAATTACGTTTAAAGCTTGGAAAGTGACCGAAAAATGGATACTAGTAACATATTAAAAATGAATGAAAAATAAATAAATATGATGAAATAAAATAAAGTTACCTATGAATTAAGCGAGGATTGAAACTTAGAACTTACGATATTTACAGATTTCAGAAGTTTGTTATTAATTTATTCTCGACTAAATATATTATTATAACATAGATTTATGTTTATAAAATAGTTAAAATGTTCTGGTAAAATTATCTTGAAAACAGCGTGTGCTGTGTGTGAAACTACGGTACCTACTACCTACATCAGTACATCACATAATATTGTTATTATTATAATTATTCTTTTTTCTTAAATTAAAACTTAATTTTGTTATTTGTACACATAAAAGACTTCTATCGAGAGTGATTAAATATTAAATAATTACCTAATTTATTCGTTTTGTTCATTTTTTCAAAACTAACAAACTGATGACTATTAAAAATATAGACCTACCAATCTATGGTTATTAATTATTATGCTTAATGGAGCTTAAGACAGAGTAAATACAATGATGTCGCTTAATTTGTCACCGGGAACAGAATCGTACAAGATGCAACTAAAATAATATTGAAAAACGATATTAATTATAATTTATTTTTTTATTTTTACATTATTTTATATAGAAAAAACAAATCTTTGGTACTGACAGCGTTAGACGGGATAGCTAGTTTATAAAATATAATATAGATAAATAGATTATGAAACGCCTGTACGTGTTTTTAGAAAAATCCAATTCAAACGATTACTTAATGAATAATATAGTTACTTGATGTTTGAAATATATTTATTGCCTGGCCTGTACTAACTACTTATTTTGCTTAAATCCCACTATCGTCTATCAGACTTGGGTGGAATTCTGAGTACAATATATTCAGAATAGATATACTTTTATAGCATTAAAATTAATTTTTTATTTAAATATTTATTGTTATGTTGTGTATCATAAATTATTATTTATTAGTTTATATTACAATATATTTTAACATTGGCTGAATTTTCAAATTTTCCAAATTTCCCAATGACAATCATTCTATTATATTTTTAATATCTAAAATCAAAAATATTTTAAAAGTATTTGGAATACTTTTATATTATTTTAAATATACTTTATTTAGAATACTATTTGTATGAAATATTCAAGCACATATTCGGAATAGATAATATTTGTATGAAGTACTCAAATAAATACTAAGAATACAATTTTTTATAAGTATTCCAGTATTAATTATTCTAAATACTTTTCATACGTATATTACCCTAGTCTGATCACCAAAAAATACTTATTTATGCGTAAGTAAGTGTATTCAAAATTATATTATTTTAAATAACTGGTCGTTGTATAGTATACGACGTTAGTACCAATATAGCCATATTTTGTAAACTTATTCACTTTGTATAATATCGATCGGTTTACATAATTAAACTATGATATTAACTGTCTATTTAATTATGTAATTTTGATAGCACTTAGTGTCAGCGCTAGGGGAGAACAAATGGGATATATGTCCAGGGCTCCACGCTTGTTTTAATTATCATCTTAATACCGCAAGACACATTAACATTTTACATAATTACATTACAAATTATAAAACTATACATGTATTATTCTATACTACACATCACACAATATGTATTATATTAATATTATTCCTATTACCAGTTATTTAGAAAACAATATTAAATCTAGTCAAACAAATGTAGCTTAATTTTAACTACAAAGTAAATCGTTATCGATACGACGAAAGAGTAATATTTTGACGATACCCGTCTGATAGGATCCTTACAATAAATATTTATTATCTCTATAGTTATTGTTTTCTCGGTTCTATATTTGGAAAGGTTTCCGCGTATTGTCGTATGTTCGCATGGCAGTATTATAGAAGGGGCAAGAGCTATATTCTTAAAATATTTATTTGATTAGGTATCTAAAATTCATAAGTTTTTACTAATTAGTACCTAATTAGCTATTATTTTATTATTTGTAAATAATTTTGTGTTAACACATTATAATAAAAAAAAGGATAAAAATACCATAATATTATTATTTTTAATGTTTGAAATTCGAAGAAAAACAATATTTTTTTTTTAAATCCTGATTTAAAAAAAGCTAGATTTTTACCCTCCCTGGGGTACCTAACGGCTAATTCCTTGTCCAGGGTCCCGCAATACGCCGGTACTGAATTGGCAAACATAGCATTATATTATTTCAACTTACGTACGAATATCAAGATTTATATTTATTTTTGTATTATTATAATAATTGAGTATACTTTTATAAACACACGAATTAATGTACAGAGAGATGAGTAACAGTGATGCACCCTATTTAAGACGTATAATTTTAAATAATACTGCGGTGCTGCTGTGTTCATATATTTGTTATATAAAATGCATAACCACATGCTGTATACTGCTGTAAACGCATTTAAATCGCAATAAACATGAATATTTATAAGAGGTCGTCTCTAAATACTTATAGTCAATTAGTCCTTAACCCGAGATAATTTTGTTAAATTAACGATATAGCGCATTGCACCGAATAACAACAGCTTGTTTTAGTATTATCGTTTAATTAACTCGTTTACGTGTTGTTGTTTTTTTAATTTTTATATACGCCTAACAGATCCACTTGTTTACACTCATTAGACGATTTTAAGTCCATAAACAAAGGCCAAAATAATATGTCAAAGCAATCAAACCTAATACATCAATACCATATATACTTTAAACTAATTATGTGTTTTCAGAGACTGCAATGTGTGGGCGATAACACAACGTGTTCATTCTAAATGCGTATTATTAGTTCAACACATTGAAAATAGATACTGACGGTCACGTATTGCCTCTTACCGGGGAACGGTACGATTTGTATACTCAGTTAAAAAAAAAATTCCTGTCAGATTTAACCGGAAGGAATACTAATAGACAACAAAATTCAATAAGTGTGCCCGGCTTTCTTTCGATTCCCAACCTCGGGAAGAGTACTCTCTAGTAATAACATTCTAAATGTTTGAAATAGTAACGGCAGACGATTTATGTACAGAGTGATTTACAAACCATGCTCAACCCTTTTTACTTCAATAATGCAGTTAATCAAAATATGATTTTTGGAATTCTGTGTTAGTACTAACTTTGTGTACTAATAATAATAGGTTCATGATAAGAAGGGACTTGAAAGATGTGGGACTAGGATGATTTGAGCATTTTAGTGACTTAAATGTATCAATATTAATAATTTATGAAAATGATCCAAGAATATTAAATGCTAAATCCAAAATTGTAACAATTTTATATTTTTATGAAATAAAATTTATTTATTTATTTTCTATTAACATTTTGAATATTCAGAAGCTATTTTCGTTTGAATTTTGAATTAATTACATCTCAATTTTCAAAAAAAAATGATGCACTAAATAATTTACAATAAAAGAGAGGGTCTTATTATTTAAAAAATAGAAGTTCGCATTGTTACAGGATACTATGATAGTATAATAGAGGATAGTCGTTATAGAGTAAAAAAAGTATAGCTAGGTAAAATTACAAAAATCTGAATTAGAATAAATAAATTATTAAAGGAAACAATGGGAGTGAGCATGTAAAGCGAATCACTCTGTATATGAACAAAAGTATGTAATTTATTATGTCTATACAGTATACAATCGTGGTTCGCAAAAACGAATGACGGTTTCGATTTTCGACGTCATCTATATGTTATTATATCGAGAGAAACAAGACGAGGGTCAGCTCAATATTAAGGTCGAGAGTATAAGATTAAAGAAATGCAATATATATATACGATTAAATTGCACGTGTAGGGTGATGCTTCGTATATATACTTACCCGTGGGGTTCGGACAATCCACTCGAACGGGATTGTTATATCATATAATATTATAGCGAGTATAGTAATACATTTAACACAAACAAGTATCCGAAAGCGATTAAAAATCACAAAGTAAAATATATTACGAACATATTACAACGGAACGGAACTATCATTGGATTTCCAGCGGTTCACCAGGAATCATTTTTGAAACAGATTTTTTTTTTAAATATATTTAAATATTATAGACTTCTGTTGTACAGCGCTCGAATATAAATACCTATTATAATAGTTATTGATGCTTAATCAAAATATAGAATTGGAATTTTCATAAAATTTGGCTTTAATGTGGTATTATGTAGATTATAAATTATAATATTAAGTCTCAGTTGGGTTGATCAAATGGATGAAAAGTCAATCTCGAGGAATTCGAGTTTTTGTACAATAATATGTAAGTTATTGCGAAACTTGCAATGTTGGGGGGGGGGAGGAGTGTGTACATGTTTTTTAAACACCAAAATATACACAATTTAATCGTATTATTTATTATTCTCGACTCTCTTGAAAAAAAACATTGTTATAATCCTATAAAAAATAAAACTACAAATATTATACTTTTTGTTTAATCGATTATGCGCAATGAGTATCATATTATCAGTAGATTATAATATTATGGCATCGTGTACCTATATAAATATTATAGATGTGTGGGATGCAAATTGCACATGCATGTGCAGCAGAGTGTGCGCTTGAAGCCATTACCGGCCCAGAAGAGACAGGCTCCTCTATATTATGTAGATTGTGAAATTAACAATTTTTTATTAAAAATGTGTAGCCACAAACATTTTAACAATTAATTAAATTATAAACAAAGAACAAAATTTTATTTTATGATTCAACAACCCGATACCCGTGGTTTACAAATGAAATACAAAATTACTTTTTGTGTACAAACCATAATACATAGAAAGTGTTTACGAGAAGTTAATACAGATTAGAAGCAAAATGTAGACAATTAATAATCATAGTTATGATTTAATTTGAAATTTTTGTATTGGACCGATGAATTAGTAAATCATAGCCTGAGCATTTCTAATATCTGTGGTTACATAAAGTATTAAACCAATGAAATATATTCAAGATTAATAATATAATAAGTAGGTAAGCATTATAATAGTTTTATTACACCGTTTAATATTTATTTAAACATATCAAAATAAAATTATTATTATCTATATTTAAAATTAAATTACCATGGTAAGCAGTTTGTATATATGTATAAGAGAAATGGGTAGGTAGAAATGTTTGCTGCATCTAACTTGAAATAAGTCTGCCCACGCTTATAAAATGTGTTATTATTGTTAAAACAATATTGAGGAGGAGCGAAGTAAAGCCTCTCCCACTCGTACTTCAATTGATTAAAGCTATTTCCTCTTATACTCAATGAACTGATTTCAATGAAACTTGAAATATTAAATCGCGATAGTCTTAAAAGTGCAATTCCTAGGTTCATTTGAAATGATGACATGGATAAATCGAAGTCATTATAGCAACAAACAAGTACAAATTAAATTTGAAAAACAAATTTTTAAATAATTGTATATCTGGGTAATCTGGTAATAATAGTATACAGATGACTCGGTGTATGTTAATCAATTATATGAAGTATTTGACAATTGGGGTGGAGCCTTTATATCTCCCTCTCGAATGTCAATGCATATTAAAGTAAAATCCTACTAGGCTAATGCGAACCTACCTTGAAAGGTCGTTATTAAATTTAAGCTTGAATCTAATTTATTATCACAACATTATTTCATTATCTTATATTATGTATTTAGCCATTTTCGTACATGGACGATTTCTCGGTGGACATTTTTTATCTATAGCCACTATTATCGTAGTCGTGTTCGTAGGTGTCTGTTTAATGTTTGTGCAATATAACATTACACAAGGTTATCCAAAGTAAATCATCCGTTGTCTTGCACCTGGCTTTCTAGATCATCTGATCTTACGCCATGTAACTGCTTCTTTTGGAGATATGTTAGAGGTAATGTGTGTACATACCACAATGATTATCAACCGTGGAAGTGGAATTAACTTTGTTTCGGACTAGATGTAATCATCATATATGTTTTACGTAGTGTAACCAAGGGAAGCTACACATTTTATGGGCACCATCAAATAAATTTGGAAGTTTAAACAACATTATTATTTATTTTATTTAATGTACCTATCATATTATATTACTCTAAACCAAGGATAACCAATTGATATTTTTGATGAATGTGGGTTCACGGAATCTGGACATTTTGTTCACCGACCATCAAAATTGCTGACGTTACTAAAAATGATAAATTACAACTCTAGAACGTACATTATAATATAATCAGAATTTATTTTTTTTTGTCTGCTTGGCTGGATAAATTTTTTTCATATTTTGTCAACTGAAAATTTAGAAACATTTGAATTCATTTGAATCATTTTGGATAACCCTGACTAATATTATTTTATGTCATTCGGGCGGTAAACGAGCGTCGCGCGCCGAGTGCACGAGTTTTGCTGGCGAGGCCATGGCAATAAGCCGTTTCTCGCTGACGTCGTCGTCCAGTGTCGGTTCTAGCGTATACGCGGGTAAGGTGGGTAGCTGTCCGTACCAAGTTTTTTGGTGTTTTGCATCTGTTAAAAAGTTCAACGTCGGGTCACTCGTTTTGATAAATAAAGTAAATGATGTGATATTATCGATCGACAGAATGAAAATATTTTGTTTGTTTTTTATCAGTTCTTTTTGCTCACTTTGTTAAAATAATTTCCAACACTTAAACAGTTATCTACTAAAACATAATGATTTTTTTAAAATTCTTTTATCATCAAAGTGAAGTCTAATAATATTATATTATAAAATATTGTAAAATTAAATCATAATATTCAACATAAATAATATAAGGATTTAGGATTTTAGATCGTGACAATCGCTTACTTATAACTTATACAACTTTCATATCCACTCAAAAGTTGAGCACAAGAAGTCTAGAACCACCTCTGTCGTCGTCGTTCGAATATGCATATTACCTAAGTCCTACACAATAATTCGAATAATAGAACTTAAAAGTAAATACTTGAAGACGTGTATTATAGGTATTTGCATGTACGTGGTTAGTTTGTACACGGTTTGACAATATTTTTTTACCAAAATATATTTTGTTGTTACCTATATTCGTCAGCGAGATAGGTACCTAAGTTTATTATATAATATTGTAACATTCATTTTATCATTGTATACATAGGTCGTTGAAATGCAGCTTTGTATAAGATCGATGCTATATTTTTTTGTAATATTTTCATCTCAGACATCATATAGCTCAGAGTTGTTCGACGACAACAAAATTGCAAAAATAAAAAGGTGCCTGCAGCGCGTATTCAAAAACCCGTTTCTGTACTATATTATATTAAGAATTACAGAAGTATAAAAACATAAGTTTAACTCGTAGCTCAACAAACAAAGATACTTTAAGCCAGACACTATCAAAAACAAACTACCCACAGTCGATTACATTATATTTGTAGAGTGACTATTGTAATATTAATTTCTGTACGAAAATAACGTATACAATTATATAATATATTATAATGTCTATGGTATTTTTGTTGTGTTTCAATCAATTGTTGAGTTATTATACGCAAAAGATGTAATCGTTATAGGTCGCTGCACATTTCACTGCATAATTCGAAAAAATTGCGATCAATCGTACGATGATAGGTACAACTTCTAATCTGCGAGGTTATATAGAAGCCAGGACAGTATGCCTATATAATAAATAAGATATAACAAAACACCAGAAACAAAGAGGTTGTACCTATCTGCGCGTATTCAAAAATCGTGTATACGTCTACTATATATTATTATTTGGGTTAATTTATTTATTTTTAGGCGATCGGCTTTTAACAATGGTAGGGTATATAAGCATTATTAATAAGTTCAACTGAAACTTCTAAAAACAAAGATATTTTGATTTAATGACTTCTATAACAATCTGCTCAAAGTGGATTGCATTATATTTATACAACGACTTTTGTAATTAATATAAGATTTAGATAATACAAATATATTAAATTGTTAATATCGATACTACTTATACTTTCCTCATACCTAGAGAATTTTGCAATTAATACAACATATTCTGTATAATATAATATTTATAATAGCTATAGGGTTTTTATTATATATCAAACGATTAATATTATAAATGCATACGATTTCATCGGCATTAGAAGTCATTACACTTGTGTCTGTATAATTCGAAAAATTGAATGCAATCAGGTACTAATAAATTGCAATATTATGTTGAACAGTAGAACCCAACCTGGTGCAAAATGTTAACAATTTAACATAATATAAATCGTAACAATCATTTAGTTCAAAGTAACTTTACAAAACGGTATCAAAAATTTTGAACACTATCATAGTATCACATAATATGTATATACAATAAATATGTATAGTATATGGATTTTAGTTGCGACTAATTAACATTCGTAATTATGCCAATATTATGGTGTTAAATTTAAAAACAAAATTAACTGTGCTAGTCATAAGCTACATTATATTTTTTCCTGAATAAAATATAATTTAATTTCTTGAAATTTTTTTTGTTTGCTTAATGACAATAGTTACAGCCAGTATTTTTTATTTCATAATTCGAGTAACCAGATTATTAATTGATATTCCGTCAACGAAGTAAAAATGCCATCATGACAATAATTACGTAAAACAATTTTTTTTTTTTACAACAGGTAATTTTGCAAACCCGGATCGGCGTAGAAATAAGGAACAATTCTGCACTAATAGGAGTGCAATCATATCACTACCGTATCAATCAATATCACTCTGTACGATAGTAATATTATATAATACAGTCTAACAGCCAGAGCGGCAGTATACATTATTGCAGTAAACTCACCGCACTAGCGAACGGTTCGCACCGCACCGCACCAAAACACATCGCGCACGTGGCCGGCGTAATAATAACAATATAAACGGCACGGCGTGTCGCGTCCCGCAGGAGTGCTGCTGCAGCTGCAGCTTGACGGCCGCCCGAGTTGTGCAGTAGTGTGAGGTTAGCCGATGTGGTATTCGGCTTGCTGGGCGGCGGTATGGCTCCGCCTGCAGGCACGTCGTCCATGTTGCGGTCCAGGCGCCGCGACGCAACCCTCAAGCCGAACAGGACGCTGGACAGGAGCGCCTCCCGAGGAATGCTGTACGAGAACGAAGAGCTCCGGTTGCGCACCATCAACATCAACGCCGAAGTTGAAAAAGGTACGTGTAGGTAAATGGGCTTCGAACCCGCCTTAAGTGATGCTAAGTTGATCTCGTCGTTGTATCCGACTATATAAAGAAGTAGCGGTGGTAGTAGAGGTCGAAGGGCCGTGTTTGAACATTTTGAGCTTCGGGGCAACACATTTAGCTCCCTCCTCCCAAAGTTATTTCTTAAAATTTGAGGCATAACTACCATTTTGTGATAAGAACGCAATTTAGCTCCTGAGTGGTTTTAAAAACATGTTTTCCTGATGAAACCTGTGTATTTCAATGATTTAAGAGGATTGAAGGCAGACCGTTTTTAAGGAGTTAAAAATAGGCAATTTTCATGTATGCTTAGACGCTTAGTAACCGATCATTAGTGTGTGTACTACTGCGCGTAAAAGAAATAGAAGAACGCTCCCTCACACTCAAGAATATGTCACCGCCTTGCCGTTGTGCAAGTGGACGGTAAACTATTTATTCTAATTTGTATGTCCTTTTTGTCCATCCTACATATCGACATATTAATGTGATAATATTTCAGAAAACTGATCTGAATTCGCTATAATGCCTACTTGAGATCGATCAGTCCACATTTTAAGATTTCTAATTTTTATTCCATGTAACCGAATTTGAAAAATTCCTAAATTTTAAAATATTCAAACCAAATGTATAGAAGTTGGAGGGTGAATGTGGGATAAGTGGACTGATCAATCTTAAGCAGACATAATAACGAATTCAAATCAGTTTTCAAACGTATCATATTGCATTACTAGTCAGATCAGTATGATGGACAAAAGATTGGTGTGTTTTAAAATAACTGATCTCTACCAATCCAATTCTTAATAATGATTCTATTCAAAGTAAATCCATACTAGCCAGTATTAAAAATATTAAAACATGAGTATTTAGTATAAATTCTAACTAGCCAATCTTAAAAGTAGAGGTTGTTAAATTATGAATGTAATTACTTCATGGATACTCTACTTATAATTTATTATTATACAGTCTAAAACTATTGAGTAATTATTTTTTCAAAATCTGCTTTATCTACTTGTTATTTCTGATTGAATTGTCAATAATGTCAACGCATACCTTTCTTGGTTCATAGTTGACCTTTAATATTTAATAAATTGTATGTAACTTGGTTACATTATATAACAAAATTACCCAAGTACAACAAATTTAAGTTACGTCATTATGTGATTGTGATACATTTAACAATGGTTATATACTTATATGTAGATACCTACATTATATTACAATATTATAAACTAACGTTGGAGCGAGGAAATATACGATTGATTATTGTCTTCTACTTGTTAAGCGGCTTCAAATCAGGCAACTTTATAAAAATTTGAAAAATAATAAATATTAAAAAGCATTTAAAAATTTGTTTACGAGCTCTGAACTCATATCAATCAATATTTACTTAACTATGGTACATCATGTACGTTACTTCAAGTTGAACTTTTATCCTGTGAAGCTATGCTTTACAATGTGATAGTAACACATACATTATATATGTTTGAGAAGGTAATTGATAATTTTTTGAAAGTACCTATACATAACCGACTCTGGTGTAACATAATATATTTGACACAATAAAAAATGAATTGATAAAAATAGCAATTAGGAATATTATCGATTGCGACGCACCACGTACAGCTATCGTATGAATAAATAAAGATAAAAAAAAATATATTCAAATGACAGGATGATCAATAAACATGAAGACAAAACCGTTTTTTACGTATCAGAAATCAGAACCAAATTAAAATATGTACATATAAAATCAAGCAGAATTCATAAATTACGACCATAAAAAAAATTCATTAATGTGCCAGTGATATGAAAAAATCCAAGTTCTCGGATAATACATCACTATAATATGTGAAAATGAATTGTTAATATTAATATCATACATAACGGCACTGTATTTCACAATAGTATTATTGGTAGGTATTAAACAGATCGTATATACCAGGGACCTTAACCAATCAATATTTTCTGAGGGCCACTCTAGGAATGTAAGAAGTCATTGGAGGGAAGGGTTAGGGCACAATTGTGTATGTACATGTTTGTTCAAAAAAAAAAATGAAGGTAAAATCAGAAAATTAAATTAAAGTTAGTATTTAAAAAATACATTTCCTGTCACGGGCCTGATAAAATTCGTACACGGTTTGCCACATTTATATCCCTAATATAGACCGTGGATCGCTCGTCGACGACAGTAAGTTGTCAAAATGTCACAACACTGTAAACTGCATAATATAATACTTAAGAATAATGTATGTGCCACGGCCGACAAAATAATATAATAATAATATGATATTATATTATAATTTATAATTATATGAACCGCGGTAGACGCGAATAACACACACATAAACCAAAATAATTACAATTAATATTATTATTAATGGTGCGGTACAATAGCTATCTGGACGCGTGTAAAGTGTGTACCTAATAACATATGTCACGGTGGGACAACGCGCGAATCGGCGTCACGCGACGTTTGCGGGGCCGGTGGAGGCGTTCGGTCGATTGGTCGCGCGTGCTGCAAATATACATATTATTATTATAATATATTATATTATTATATAAGTGTGAACCGCAAAAAATCGTGTGATCGTTTGCCAAAATAATCATCGCGAGCTCCTATATAGCTGTGCAGTCTCGGGCGACGAGCTATGACATTTTCACGTCCGCCGCCTCTTACGAGTAATCGTCGACACTACGGTAAATGTTCTTCCGCCGTCGAAAATTAAAATAAATAGCGCTCGACCAGGCCCGTAGCCAGACCAAATTGTCAGGGAAGGGAGCAATTGCGATTTTAAGGGGGGCATTTTTGCCATGCAGTTATACATGAAATTCTGTACCATTTGATACTTATGGAGGCAATTGTTGAGTCCATGGAGCAAATGCTCACATTCGATTGTGTGTAGCGGTGTATTTCTGCGGTTGCGGATGACGATGTGTGAAGCATCGTCCACAGTCGAGGGGCCCAGGGGTGACTTGGGAAAATGATTTCAGGCTGAAGTTAATTTTTTCGTCTACTACACATTTCTTGTCAATATATTCAAGTTACGCCAGTGTCTGTATAAAATTTGGGAGTGATAAGTTATCCACTGAAGTAACTAAGAGCTACGGAACTTTTAAAAGTTACGACTCTCAACAGTTAAGAGAGAGGGGAGTATTAAACTATCGAAGTGACTATAATTTATTAATTATTATAGTTTATTCAATGTCAAGTTCAAATTTATATAATGAATCCCGAATATTTGATATGAATTAATTTTTACAGCCACCGTTCGTCTAACCTTCCAGATGAATGGTGCAGATGCCTATATGCCTGAAGGCCACAGGGAAATCTCCCAAGACTGAAATTGCCTTTGAACCTATCAGCGAGCCACACATGATAATTTTTGTCACACCCTGATGTATCAGAAACCGCTTATTTCGATACTACTGTAATCCATACTGAACTGTTCATGCGACTCAGTATCTATAGATTCGGCAAACTGTTACGCATAGAACGGGAGACTAAAACGGTATTAATCCACTTACCAGCTAGTGCTTGATATAATATTACACAAAACGTATCGATATGTTCACTCACACTAATATGATATGTACTATGTACAGTGGCTTTTCCAATAGCTGACGATGTAAAAAAAGCCTATACTATCCGCAGAAAAAGGTCATCTTCAACCGGCATCAAAAAATAAACTTTCGATGATAAAAAAAAGTACAATATAAACATGGTTTTAAAAATGTGTCATACGCATAACCGTACCACCGATCAAATCCCAATACGAATATTAAATCCTCGTCAAAACGAGATTTCGAGGGATGTTAAGGCGGGGGTTAAGAAACCCTCAGTCTGAAGAGGCGTAATATATCTTTCTTCAAAAGAGGGGAAAATCGTAACCAGCACTTATATCTAAAACCAAATTTTGTTCAATAATGCTTTTTTCGTCCCCTCCAATTGATTAAAAATGCATCAATACATATATAAAGATATTTTGAAAAATATTAACACTTATATTATGCTTACTTACTATGAATAATAATAATTATAAAAACAATAACGTCAATAAAAATAAGAGTAATAACTAAAAACTGCAATACGTATCTGGTACAATTCGAAGTGAGTGAAGTTTGACAATCCCCTTTTCCACTAGAGAATTAATTCTTCATAATTTAATTTTTTTCGGTCATTAAATAATATTGAAGACTATCCCAACGAAAAAAATTTCTGAGAATTAACTGCACTAACACAGTTGCTGCAAGAATGTTCGGCTTGTTTTGTAAAATATGTTTTGCACATCAATATTACGTTATGCGCATTATTTTATAATAGTTTAAAGAGACACAACCTTACGGGTATAACTGTATAAGGTTAGTGGCTCACTGATTTATAATGACCAAGAAACATAACCTAATGCAGTTTTTATATTTCAATTTTTCCATAAATATTATTTCTTATTCACTACCTGCAAATGTAGTTTTATCACTATTTCGATGGCTTAATATTTTATCATCCGATTATTGTATTGTTTCCTAGTATTTATATGGACATATATAATATACACGTAATATTGTTATGATAATTTATGTTCGTAAACATTGCAGTCGAATTTGTAAGCAAAACAACACTTTCACAACTCAACTCACTCAATATTATTGTTTTCGGCTGTATATAGCACCGAACGCCTAAACATTATTATATTTTCCATGCGCCATAATAAACGGATACGCGATGCGCACATCAGCCCCACACAAGCCACAGCAGTATAAATAATAGTTTATAGAATCAAGACCAACACAATAATATAGAATATAACAATGAAGCTGACTGTTAATAGTATTTATTTAAATTTTAAAACACTTCGTTGTCTCAGGTACATCCGCATTTGTTATATTTATACAGATTAAAGAAATATATTTTTAATCTGTTAAAATAATTGTAGTCCAATCGATAATACTGACCGGTGTAGATATAAATTATAATTATTATATTATTCCAATCATACTAACTACCTATATTGTTTATTATGCAATGTCATGCTCCGTCGATGCCGCTTTGGTTATTACATAATATAATAATTTAACAATATTAAATTGTTATTAATTCTTCACTCACCCACCTACCACCAAAACATTAGGGTATGTCACCCTCATACAATTTACATATCCGCTGGGTATAATACAATAATAATAATATGATACAAAAATACTTTATTAGCAGATTAACATAATGGCTAAAACCTAATTTATTCAATATTTTATAAATATTTGGAACATCACTTGTCATTGATATCCTCTATATAATTGTACGGATTTTGTCAAAAATCTTTACAAGTTAGGTATACGACGGTAATAATGTAATATAAGGTTTAACCTGTAGTACCAAAACTTGCAGACTGCCTCGGAGTGTTTGTGTTGAAAAAAAAATGTTTATTTTCATACTCTATGACCTACATGGTAAGTAGCAAGTAAAGTAATCTGAGTAGCTTAGTTCCTCAAAAAAATTATATAAAATCACACAAAATATACAGACTTTTCAGCTATTTCAATAAAAATATGCGAATAAAAAGTTGAATATTTTAGGGCGAGTGCCATTCTGCTATATTCTTCGCCCCATATATAAATCTTTCGTATACGCTATACATAATATAATTCGGGGCCAATGGGTCAAACCAAACAATAAATGAACACAAATCACTGTAAATCCATGTGTTATTAAATTTATATCGCCCAAGAAAACACGAATAATAATAAAAATAAATAAATAAATATTAAATTATTATGAAAAATAAAAATTGATATAGTCGTCAGTGTAACCACTAGTAAGCAACCAACGACACCATAATAATAAGTATAAATATTATACACTCCATGGAAATACATTATTATACAGGGTTATTCACCAAGAGAGCTCACCCCTTTTCTATTACAGTAATGCAGTTAAATTCTTGAGATTTATTGTACTTCTGAAGGTGTGTCCTGTAGATATACAGACGAGTATCATCTGTTTTTCAACTACCAACCTCTCTTTTCAACTGTAAATTATCTAAAGGATAGTTTTTCTGAAAATTTTGAAATATTAAAATCAAAATTCGAAAGAGTAATTCTTAGTTTATTTAATTGTGTGTCGTAACAATAATATTATAGATAGTACCTAGGTAATGATTTTGGAAGATATGGAGGCTATAGTAATTTGAACATATTTTAGTAATTTATATTAATCTATTAATATTTACAATTTATAAAAATGATCCAAGTATAATAAATACAATATCCGATATTAGATCTAGTTATTTAATCATTTTTAAGGACTATGATTATAATAAATTATGACACTCAGAGACCAGAGTATTATCTCTAATACGAACATTTTAAGAACTGAAAATCTACACATTAGAATTTTAAATTACCTAGCTAGGTAGATGCATAACAATTTTCAAAAAAAAGCCACTAAATAATAAGAGTACATTAAAAAGGGGGTGTTCTCATTTTAAAAACAGAAGTTTTTATCGTCATAGGACGCCAATTCAGACTAGCCTAGGGAGCTATAAACAAGTAGCACCCTGTGTCCAAATTTAATTTCATGTATTTAACTTTTTCCTAATTTTAGTAGGTTAAAAAAAAATTAATTTTGCACTCTGGACCAAAATGTATTAGTCAGCTCCTGGTAGTGATTATAATTACAATCTGAAATTTACTAATTATTATCAATATAAATTAGGTGTATTATTTTTATCTTACCGTGATTCGATTATCTAGTATTATCTTGATATTTTGCGAATTGATTATTAAATTGTTGAACATTTTTATAGTTTTTTAATTATTATTTTTATTAAACATATTATTTTAAATAAAAATATCTTGTAAATGAAGAATAAGACTCACTCTCATAAGATTATATTATGCATACAATAACTAATAGAATACAATCGATAGGTACTTCGATGTATAAGATAGCAAATAAATCCTCATAATATAATAATATTTATTGGTATATCTCGATGAAGTTAGATTTCCGAAAACATTGTGGAATAAGGAAATATTATTATTTATGCTCGTACAGTATATTTTATCGTTGGAATAACACATTTTATATAAAAAAATTTAGAATATATACAAGTACTTTAAAAATAAAATCAATCGACTGTAAAAAAACAGAGTTTCTTGCGTGGGTTGTTATTTGAATGAGCTGAAAACATAGTATACCAGCTGTTATGGTGGACGATATTGCTTTTAACATTTGGTGGGACATTATTCGACAGAAAAAAAACCTATTTTTATTGAAAAAGTAAATCTGAAATATAAAGTTTACATGAATAAATATAAACTTATTTAATACTGTTCAATGTTTCATTACTATTATTTATTAATATAGTCAACAACATTGAAAGTGACATAAAAATGGTTTTTATTGTACAAAATAATTTACAAAACAAAGTTTTTATGTACCAATATAATATTCAATAAATAATATAAATTATTTCTGTTATGCTTACATGTGTGATGTGTTGATCATTATTTAAAACTTAAAATTTTAGAAAAAAACATAAAATTTTGCTTGTTAATTTTTTTTTACAGGGCAAAATTACATAAAAAAGCTACGTCGGGAAAACGAACAACTTAAGAGGGAGATATGGAATTTAAGAGAAGAATATGAACGATTGGAAAATTACGTAAAAAGCAGAGAACAATCGGAAAACGAAGAGGTGAAGTTATACGTTTACGAACTAAATAATGTATTAAGTGTAGGCAGTAGAACAAAATAATTATATTATGTTCTGTTGGTGTCTTGGTGATTTGATGAACAATAAAAAATAAACAAATATTGTCTTTTTCTAATTTTTATAAACTGTGTTAATGAGACTCAAGCAATAAAATATAATAAATTGCACACACACCCAAAAACTTAATACAAAAAACGTGTGTCTTATCATACAGTTATAATAACGATTGTAGTAACAATTATATTAGTAATAATAATAATACCTCTAAGTTTTATCAGTTACTATATCAGTACAACGTTTACAACAATGGGTTAGGACTTAGAGTTCAGTTTTTTTTTTAATTTTCCTCCGATGGACCCCCAACCTTAACAAAAATAATAACCATACTTAATAAATAATAACAATTTAATATCATATCTTTTTCCTAAGTCCTAAAGGCCAAGAGTATAATATCTATTCATTGCAACTACTTTTTTCTTTAAATTCTTTTTTTAGTCTTCATATTTTTTTTTATGTCACGGCTGTTGGCTGTATAGTATTAAGTTTCAATAGATATGATAATTCATCGTTTTAATTATTTTTATTTTAATCACATTTATTATAATTATATACACTAGGTACCTATTGCAATATAGTAGAGGTAAAGGTACGACAACTGCAGCGTATTTATGCCTTATGTTCATAATAAATATAAGAAAGTAAGTAAACATTAATTATGATGAAATTACATAAAATTCTTTTATATTTCCTTACAAAACGACAACCTTTGGAATTCTCGTGAGAGCTTTTTATCATTATATTCGTTTTAGTTAATAGATCTTATTTCAAGCTCAAAGCTATCTTTCTGTTGGTTACACAAAGTTGATTTATGCCACCATTATCTTCTTATACGAGTATTAAAATATATACTGCGGAGTCTTAATAATGTCTTTTAAAAAGTGAGTAGTGAGATTGAATTTACGATTCATTATTGAAATATACTATAAAAACAACATTATAGTTGTTGTGTTGAGATTTTTGAATTCAAGACAAGTATAATAATCATATAAAATGCAATAATAAATGTCTAATTTATGCCTAAAAAAAAGGGTACAAATAAATGATAAACGTAAATCACGAGAGTAAAATTAAACAGGGATATAATATAAATATAAAAATTAGGAGTTTTTAATGAATTTGTTTTTATTGTATGAGTAGTATTTACTACACGATTTTTATTTATCAACTAATAAATTATTGTAGTAAACAATAAATCATAAACATATTAACTGAGAATTAACAATTTATGCTAACCATTTGAAGTTGGCGAATGATGAGTATCTAGGTCGATACCTGTGCGTGTGTCTAGGTACGATGGTTATATGTATTTTATTGACTGTTATAAAAATGAGTAATAAGTTCCAGAAAATATTTGACTCACATCGTTATGATTTATATTCATTGGCAAAAATCCTATATATTTGTTTACATTATACAATATACATATACCTTACATGCAATTAAAAAAAACTATCAAACTTTATAAATAAAGCTATTTATTCATAGTTTTAAATATAGATATGGGCCAATACCAACTAAATATATTCGATGGACTAACGAATAATCATTTTATTAAACTTTTGGTTTGAAATAAAAAAAAAACGAATCTACACTTTTTAGAATTTAAAAATATAATACAAATATGACGTTATACAGGAAGTACTTTTCATTCAAAGACCATAAGGTTTATTTTGTAGATAAAAAATTGTTTAGCTAAAACTGAGTTATTTCTTTTTTAATTTGGCTAATTTCGAAGGGGATGTTAATGTAACGACTTGACTTGTCCATTAACTTTCAAATGCCAACACACTTATTGTTCTAATATTAACTATTATACAGACATTCCATAAAATACGAGTTACAGTTTTTTTCAAGGGTCTTTTCATTCATAACACTATCTGAGTAAAGAAATTATAGCACTCTATCGATTGCATACACTTTCCGGCGTAGGTATTGCTTTGCATCAATTTATTATCTGTATAGGTAATAAATACATTTTTTACTACCGTTCAAGTATTACTAATCAATATAGGTAAATATAATGTTATTACATTAAGTAATCGGTTTTTAAATTATATTTTCTTCGCATTCTAATACATAATATAATTAGATTCTGTAATAGATAGTTAATGTAAAGATATACAGGTATGTGCGCGCTATCTAACGGTTTGAGTAGGTATAATTATTTTTTTTCCCACGAGATACTATAATAACAATTTATAATAATGAATATTATTGCAAATTGCAAAGGTTTCTACGCAGTTACAAAAAACACGCAGTATACCCTATTTCTGTTACCAGGTTAGTGACCGTCAGTGACTATCTGTCTTCTTAATAGCCAAGAGTAGGGATCGTAACAAGTTAAAACCCCTTAAAGGGTGATGATCCACCATGCATGCTTACTCCATTTTTCTTCAATAATCAGTTATTCAAATTTTGATTTTTTTAATATTTTTAAATAAACCTAAAGATTATAATTTCAATCTTGGGATTTTTTATACTATTTAAATGGATAGACTTGGGCAGTGGATAAACCGGAAAAAGTGGTAATGGTTAAGTCATAATATCGTTCATGGATGTTTTTTACAGGAATACGAAGAATTTGACGACGACGAAAACGACGACGATAACGATGACAGCGAAGTAGTGACCTCAGGAGAACCGACGGAAGCAGCTACTGATACGATGACAGTAGCCACAGTGGCTGTGTTGGAGACTGTAGTCGAAGAGGACGGCGATGATGGCGATCAGCGACTTAACCTGGGACCCGGCGAGGTCCTAAAAGGTGCCGGTGAAAACGTCGAGCCACAAAACTCAAGCTCTCCGGTAGGATGTCATATTATTATACGCTTTTACGGACTTGCCTTAAACAGTTATAACAAAACCATAGTGCACTATAATACGAATTTACTAACTATAGATTTTCCGGATGAAACGGCTTACTCATTTCCCCACCAATAACTTTATTCTATTTCAATAGTTCTTATGATTTTGGAAAATCATTACTTTACATCCACAACCGTTAAATTACATAATTTTTTTTTTCATTTTGTTTGAAGAAAAAAAAACATTAAAATCGTCGGCTTTGCGTTTATGTTGATAATATTAAAGATAACAAATTATAATATAGTAACATTAATGTAAATATATCAACATTTAAACCATTATAATTTTAGCATGTATACTATTTAGAAATACCGGTTTACTCTTTAGAGTTTGGTCCAAAATGCTGGTAAAGAAAAGTTCATTTTAATAACATACAGCTCATTTGTCAGAGAACTACAAAAACTATTATGGCATTGGACATCCTGTATATTAATGAAATATAATATGTAAAAAAAAAGGAAGAAAAGTATTATAATTATCGTCCTCCTGCTTTAGGCACCTACCGATTACGTATACCTATACCTAGGTACTTGTGACACCATGCAATGGAACCGACTAAAATGCTGGTTTCTGTGGTGGGCGGGTAAAAAACAATTTATCGAGTAAAATGAATACTTTTACTCTGCTCACGTAAATGTATCGCGTTGGTGTTTATCCCATAAATCATTATATATTACAAATATTATGTAGACTTTATTATAACACTATTCAGCATAATTTATTTCCTACTAAATATCATAAACATTTGGCATGGAGTATACTAATATATTATATTCACTAAATTGACATATTGCTATAAATTATTGTGAGTTTCTTCGCCACTTAAGTTCATTAAACAACAACCGTGTGCCCAATCCGTGTCGTAATGTGACATATTGAAATATTGAAAATGGATTGGTTTTCTTATTGTTGTGTCCCCGAATTGGCCTAGGCGAACTGGTAAACTTCAATAAGATACACTGTCAATAATTACCACAATACTATGCATGTTTTAAGTTAGAATAACAATGGTTAAAAATAAAAGCTTTGATTTAATAATAATATGTATCCATAAACTGACCAAAATTCACCCATTATCCTTTGATCTAGCAGTTTTAAAATAAAACAAATGGTAAATTTAATACAAATTAAATGTAGTGACAAAAATTGAGGGGGGAAGAGGGCTCAAGATAAATGAGTGCCTACTACTGGATATTACCATATTATTATAAATACTACAAATTCAGTATATAAATTATTGAGTAAATATATATAAAACATATCCTAACCATATAGGATATTGAGTGTATTTAAGTTAACTGAATTCAACAATGTATATCATATATGTATCTAATTTTATAATATAATACGTACAATCAATACTAAATTGTATATTAATTAATTAATATATACATACTTAGCTGATAATATTATTGTAACTTATGTACAGTCAATGTTATTGCAAAATTACTTCATTAAGTATATTAAATATTAATAATTACCTAATACACCCAAATTGGAAAAAGAACTGGGTAGTAGGGTTATGAGTATGAAATATTTCACACGCAATTTTCACTTTGAAATATTTCAAACTTGAAACTTTTAACCTTTACTTGTTGATATACTTCATAAAATCGTCACTAAATGGTCGGACTGAATTCATACCTGATTAGTGATTATATTAATTATTATATTAATTGAATTTCGAAACACGACGTTGGGGGATATACATAAAATATAGATAATTATTATGTAATTTATATAATGTGCGATGTAAGCAATATTTCCATAACATTTTAAACTTAAGATTGAACTAAATAGTGATATTTACTGCACTACATACTATGTTTTTAAATTAAAATTAATTTGATATGACTTTCATGAAATATTTCCAAAAAAAAAATTTCATGATGTTTAAAAACCTTACTGGCTACTTGGAAGTGATTAGCATCCAAAGTTTAAAATAATTACCCTCATAATTTATGCTATTTATGAAGGACCAACCGAAAAAAAAATTGACTTCAGTACCCCCAGCTTTTTCCTTAAAATATTGCTGTTGGTATTTACTTCTATAGTAATATTAAGTACCACAACTTAAACACATTTTTTTTCTTGATCGTTAAACAGAAAAAAGAAATTGGTTCATGTATCTAACTGTTTAGTGTCATGTTTGTCTTTGTTGAATAAAATAATATCTATAGCTTGTTATGAAATTATAAATTATCAAAATAATAGAATTTTTCAATAATTACGTTACCTATAACTTATATTCTTGAAAAAGTATTCACTAAAATTAAATAAAAATCAAACATTTAAATTAACTTTCCTACTTAAAAAAACTTTTGCTAAAAAAACTACCCAGGAAATACTTAACATTTTAACAACTGACGGTTAAATTGTCTTATAATATAAAACAATTTATAACCATCCACTTTGTAAACAAAAATAAAAAAACTGTCTGTAAAAAAACGTTATAAAATAAACATGTATAATTAATATTTGCATTAAAATAATGAAAAAAATGTGTAATAGCCCAATTTCATACTGTTTTATATTTTCACTACTTTCCGGCTAACCTAACATAGTAACAATTACCGTTTACTTTTAAATTAATGTTATTTTACAAGTTACGACTACCATTATTATTTTTATAAAATCATTTCATTACAATACTTTGAGGAGAAAGTATTATGAAGCATTATGCATGTATATATGTATATATATTTCATCTCCTGAAAATGCATTCAACATTTCATTCAATTTCATTCAAAACTTATCAAATTATTTTTTACTTCAATCTTTCACATAAAATAATAACAAAAGTGTATTGGTACTGTATAAAATAATAAATTGTATTAAAAAAAATAAGAAACATTTCCTACAGGGATATTGGCTACTATAGTTAAAGTTAATACAAATTATAAAATCACTGTACACTTTATAATTTTTTATTGTTAATAAATAGTAACACATAATGTTAATGAATAAATTAAGTTATATTTATGTACGCGAACATCATATATTTAAATTAGAAGAATGAACATACATATATTAAATAAAATATAAACAGTATATAAAAGAAAACTATTAAAGTATCTGTAGACCGCAGATTTATGTGTTCTTAAATGACTGCAATTGATGAAATTAACTTTACAGAGTAAGAAATATTTTGAATTTCCTTGTAAGTTTCAAATAGTCAATTTACTGGCACTGCCCCTCGTAAAATGTTTTGCTCGCTGCCAGGCATTTATTTCAATACAATGAGATCAGTGAAATGTTTATTGACTGCAAAAAAAAAAACAAGTTTCAAATTTTAAATCTTATTTCATCTAAATCTAAAATTAATTGTCATGTATATTATCAAGATGATACAGTGAAACTTCCATGTAATGAATTCAATTTAATAAAATTGTCTGTTTAAAGGACTATTTCTGAGAGCCAGACCAAATTTATTTAATTCTATTTAGAAAAATTCCCTATTCTAAGAATTATTTTTGTGGTTAAGTATAATGTAGCCTAAATATTCGTAATAGAAAAGTTTCACTGTATTAATACAAATAAATGATAAAAGCTTCCTCCTAAAAAAATAGTCTTACTATTTAATATTATAATTTACAGTAATATTTTTTTTAAAGTCTTTCGCAGATTACTTTTTATGGACATTAAGGAATATTTTAATATTGATCAAAACACCGTATAAAATAAAGAAAATCGATTGTAATATAGTGTTATTTTTATTATAAGGACTTTAGGACTCGACGATCGGTGTGGTTAAAAGAACTTTTTTTGCGTGTGTGTGTGTGTGTAAACGTAAACGAATGACTTTTTTAACAGCATATATAGGTAGAAATCATAAAACCAAACATGCAATATCTTATTTGTCGAAAAGCCAAATATTTCCCAGAGTTTTCGACAGGAGTAGGATACATGTCGAATTCGTAGCGTCGGGGAAGGGAAGGGTGGGGGGTCGTATACCGGCGAGGAATGTTTATGCTGTTATCCTTTCCGGCTGATTCTGTTTTACGAGCACCGTCGTTTTCTTTTTAGCTCTCGTGTATTTATAGTCGCCCCCGCCGGAGACGAAGACGGCGGTGACCGACCTGTTTAGGTTTCCGAGCACGTTCAACCGAACGCGGGTAGAAAACTCGCTAAAACCCCGCGACTTGGAGTGTGTATTATAGCTTATAATATCATATTTATAATACATTATTTAGCACGTAATGTTTTGAACTTGGATATTATAATATCTTGGGGCATATAATATCTAAACTGTTTAGAGCAGTGTTGCCGAGCGCAAGTGGTCTGGCAATATTATGTCCCTATCATTGTCCGAGGTGTGTCTTGATAGTGAGGCGTGATATGTGATACTGTGATCGATCAGTGAGGTACCTACAGATGACTACAGTCGACTAAGAGTGGTCTGCCAAGATGAAGAATATTAACGATATTAACCTATACGAGACTACTCAACACTAGCGCATGCGCGGTCTTCGTCTGATAGCGTTGTCTCCGTCTGATACAAACGCACAACATAAAAAAATGTATACGCATTCAGAATAACCCATTTAACTCTGTTAATGTTTAATATTAGAGTGAATTAATACCATTATCAAATTTAGAAGTAATTATATCATATAGTGATTCAAATAAAATTTGAAATAAAATTCAATTTTAAAGTTATGAACATTTTGAAATTATGATTAGTCAATTCCCTTTAATATTAAACGTAATAGAGTTAAATGGATTAATCAGAAGGTACTTTTATTATTATGTCATGTATTTATAAGACTGATACAACGTAAGTGAGTGTATAGCGCCCTTATAACTACAACATTTTTAATGCTTAAAAATGGTAAGAAAACTATTTTACAAATATTATTATAAAAAATTAAAACATTTAAAGAAAACATTTCAGTTATTCAATTATATTGTTAAAAACTTGAACTGCTTGGTGGGTGCTTTTTATCAGGGAGCCAGGACAAGTTAATGATAATTTTTCATTGAATTAAGTTAGGTCGATAGAGAACATTTAAAAAAGTTAAAGATAGTAATTATCCAAATTTTTTAAACTCATTTGAGTTAAAAGTTATACGGAAACTTGCAATCAACTTACTAACTTTTGTTTAGTTATTTATTTCATATTACATTAATAGCCAGTTATATGGCTTAAAATAATAAAAAGTAAATGTGTATACAATATATATCATAAGTAATAATTAAAAAAATTAATATAAAAAGTTAAAAAAACTTTTAATTTAACATTAACTGTTTAACTTGTTTTTGCCCATGCTAGTATATTACTATAACAATAATATATGTTGGTAGTACCTATTCTATAGAATATAGATGACAGTATTAACCTTTACAATTATCATCACATATTTGTATACTTGTCAATAGCGTTGATCTGTTTAATATCTATCATACATTCATACATAATGAAAAGGTGGCATTTTGACATTCCAGATTTTTATATTTATTAAATCAAACCAACCGTGATCTTTTTTCACTTCATCAACCTTTGTTTAAAAGGTTGTTTTTGTTTCAGTTTATCCCCGCGTTAGGTCAAAAGTATATATTTTTATTTCATATACGTTACAAAATCAGTGCACTCTGTGGCAAAATGATTAAAATGATTAAATTTACTTTCGTTTGTGTTTGGTCAGGTACTCGGGTGGATAGAGTTTAGGCACTTATAGGTAATAATATATTATAAAAATATAATGTATGAGAGTCCAAGTTTGGGCTGCCATTGCTGAAGTTTCTATTTTCTTTTTAAAAAAAGGCCTCTCCACACACTTTTTCTTTTCATTGATAGAGGAGAAGCTGTGAAGAGGTAAGCAGGTACGGTAACATTTGAACATTTGTTGACAAATTTTAAAGCAATCATGGCAATACTTACCTACCTTTTCTATATTCTTAGTCATACTACACATTTGCATTTTTCTACTACACATACAAATACGGAATATCTATCAGTATTAAGTATAAACACATAGTAGAGACGATAAAAAAAACTGGAAAATACGATTTCCAAAAAAAAAGGTTTATAAAATTAATTGGTAATTATGAGGTATAGGTAAACTATACCTATAACTATTAACCTAACCTAATCTAATAACAGTTTAATAGTTCACCTAAGTAGTGATACACGAAATATTTAAATACATAATCGATGTTCGCAAAGTTGGCAAACTGACTTTGTTTAATTGATTTTAAAAATATGCCAATATTCTGAAAATTAATTGCCAATTAGTTAAATTTTTTTTGCAAATTTTACATGTTGTATTTGAAAAATAATATAGTATTTAAAATATTTTTTATTTTGTAATATATTAGTGATATTCAATTATTTGCAAATTAATTTACAAAATATTGGCACATTTTGAACGGCCAAAGTAGGAAGCGCCAACTTCACTGTATATTATACAGTATGATAGGCACCTACCTATCTAGCATCTAACATAACATCGGTGATCGCACCATCGCCATTATTATAAATTATGATAAAACCATTGTACACGTACTACGATTATATGTCAAGATATCCAAGCTAAAATACCCAAACCAAAATACCTTATAAACCTACATTGTGTAACAGACTTTTTGATGTTGTTGATATTTTAGATAGTTATATTATATAACTCTAAGTTAATAATAAATAACAATAATTGAATAGGTATTATCAAAGCTCAAGAAGCTCATGATATATATAAATGTGTGATGTGTGGATACAATGACTATAAAGGTAACAACCCCCGTAGAGTTAAAGACTTGATGAAATCTATATTTGTAAAAAATGTATATATTTATTCTCTAGAATCTAGATATCATAATTAATCTAGAGTCTAGACTCTAGATTAATACAAAATATGTGTTTCAATGTTTTATGGTAAAAATATGTAGAATTTTTAATGTTTCTTAATTCAATTTAAATATTATTATTTTATTATTGCAATAGATAACAAATCGCTTTATTAGAAAAGTGGAACAGCTATAGGTACGATCACGTTTAATACAGTATTTCGTAAGCATTTAAAATTATAATTTGTTTTATGAACTCAATATAGAATATAGCAGTATTTGAAAATGTTTGTGTAAATGTGTTGATTGAAAAAGACAAAGATTGATTTTTTAAATTTGAATATTTTTGTCCTCGGATATTTTTACAGTCGGGATGTGTATTCTACGATATTGTCCTTGGACATTTTGGTTTGGATATTATATTTTAAACCGTGGATATTTTGACCGATTACCGCGTTGTGTAACGTGTGAGATGACACGCTGCTCTAAGTCGGCGGGATCCACAGTGCCCGGACGGCGGTGGCGGTCTAAGATTAGAACACGGCCGGCCAAGAAGGCGACGTCATCGCTCAGAAAGCCGCCTCGGATGACGCGCGTCACGCCGTCGCAGTAGCGCGAGCGGCCGGTGCGATATCATATTTTACAATAATATTATAATATCGGCACCGGCGTCGTCTGAGAGTTACCGCTTCGTATAACACACATTGTAATAATATTATAATTATACATCTAATATCGTAATAATAATAATAACAATAATAAGACGCAATTAATAATATGTTCGCCGACCATCGGGATGACTGAGAAGAGTTGTTGTGCGCCAAAGGACGAGCGGAAACCCATGTAAATAAATCGTTTTTCGCGGATTAAATTTCATACGATATTATTAAACCGTCATCACGCTTTACACGTCGAACACGAGATTACAGCGCATTTACACGACACGGCCCCGTCGCTGGAGCAAACGATCCGTACGGTAAGATTGTCAGTGTGTAAATCTCTCAACGCCGCCCGTCACGACCGACCGTCATATATTATATCGTACACGATACTGCCGAAATTCTTCCTGTCGTCGTTTGTATATTTGTTTGGCGTGTCAACGCGTGTTCTGTGCATTATTATTATCATTCGGTTTGGATTTGTTTTTTGGCCGCCAAAGATCGCTGCGCACAGGCGCCGGCGCGGCGGTTCTCGTTTTTTAAAATAATTCTCGCATTCTCCTATCATATTCTCCTATAATATCATATGCATATGTAGGTATAACATTCCCGATACAATAATTATTTTATTACAGCTGAAGCAGTGTTCACTCCGGAATATTACACCTTTTACAGTCGAGTCTGGAACGTCGTTAATTTTTCGAATACAATTAATTAATAGAATTTTTTTCTTTTTTCTTGAATAATGTTTAAGTTGTGTTTGAGGTCTTACTAGAAAAATACTTACGTCAAATTTATTTTTATTCCCCTTAAGATTTGAGTTATAGAGACGACTGTATTTATATACTCTTACTACTTACACATACCTACTCTTATTAAATCGATTTCGCTGAACTATTTTACGTGTCGATTCCACTGGCTCATATATTATTATTTAATATACAATCTTATTAAAAACTGACGATGAGAGGCTGGTCGAATTCTGTGATTATTTATGTGATCGTTACATTGGGATAGTGGAGATCTAAATCTAAATCTAATCCGAAAATAATGGATATCGTCTTCGATATATATCATCAAAACGTTCAACTAGCTTCAGTGGTGGATGGTTTCATTCAAAACTTACAATATTAACAATATTTTTTTACACGATATTCACTAAAGCGCATCTTAATATATTTTTATATATTTATGTTTTCACGTGTATAGAATTGAACATAAACAAATCAACAAAAATAAAAAAAAATAAAATAAAAGTTGATAGATTCATTTATTAATATCACTATTTTAAAAAGTAACAATATTATTTGATTTTATGAAAATATAATAAGTAATAACCCCCAGTATTTGAGCTATTATATTTATAATATAATATTTTGTTGTTTTTTCAACTCATATGCGTATATGAAATCGATGGCCGACAGAATCAACATAATATATATAAATGCACAGAGGAATCGACATCCGGTGAAATTGATATTAAAACCTCCGGTTTTCACCTGAAATTCGATCGAGAGGAGATTAGGTAGATGCATATATGTATATTTTATATCGCATGTCGCCAATTTGCCATCAAAACTATCGATCGAGGGTATGACAATCGGCTTTGATTGACGACTGACACATTACATTATACAAAATATAAATAAAATTGTCGATCATTTATGGGGAATTGCCGAATCACATGTTCAGTGTCTAACCGATCTAAGTAGGTATTATAATACAACGAACTCGTTGTGCTGTAATTTGACTCAACAATCGCCATCAAACGGAACGACTTAATCTTATACCACGATGATGGTAATAACAAAACAATAATAATGATAGTAACGTCGTTATGTCGGTCGGAATTAATAATATAGTTGGGACTCTCTGGTATTATTGTTGCTGCAGGGTGCTCAGCGTCGTGTGCACGGGATCGTTATAATAATTGGGTTGTGAATTTAATGTATCTACTATTCAGAGTGATTTACCAAGCATGATCTCCCCCATTTTTTCCTTTGATGATGAATCTATTCAAATTCTGATTTTTAGAATTTTTAAATATATCTACTCAAAGATAATTTTTTCAAATTCTTGGATTTTTTTGTACTACTTAATTAGTGTTCTGCGGCGATACAAACTTCTGTTTTTCAAATGAGAACTCCCTCTTTTACTGCAAATTATTGAGTGAATAATTTTTTGAAAATATTAACGTATACATAAGTATACGTATTCCAATAGGCATAACTATTCAAAATTTGGATGAATAGTTTCTTAATTATTAGTTTCTTAAATTATTATAGCCCTTAAAAATGTTGAAGAAAAATTACCCACTGAATAATATTTATAGTTTAAAAAGAGGGTACTCATTTGAAAACAGAAGTTTGTAACGCCATAAAACACTCCTTAAATGAAACAGATGTTCAGAATTTGAAAATATGGTCTTTGAGTATGTTTACAATTCTTAAAATCAGGTAATAAATAACTGCATTATTATTGAAGAAAAATGATAAAAAGCATGCTTGGTGAATCGCCATGTATAGTAAATGTACCTTAAAAAATAATTTTCAATATAAAATATGTAGTTTAAAATATGCATTTAACACTTTTAAAATATGCATCAAAATACAAAGTTTAAAAAAATATAAAAAGTATCAGACGTATTAAAAAAATAAATATTAATTAATGTAAATGTTTAAAATACCATTAAAAAAAAAACAAACAAAATGTCAAATTATGCAAACAAATGCAAAATAAAAGTATTGAGATTGAATTCATTGTTACGCATTATTCAAACTCTGTATTAAAAAACGCTAACTGAAGACAATAACGCTGCAGCAGGAGTCACACAAGTTCACAGCCCCATACTTATTTTTATATTTTTAGAAATATACTTTCTATAAATACATTTCGTAAAACTACTGTTCCCAATATTATGTGTTTCTCAAAGTTCTAGTTATACAATATGATTATAATACGTTTTGCAGAGCAAATTTACCGAATATCCATAGATACGTACAATACGTCAACATACAAGACGAACGCTTTACATATAACCCTTTCTCTGCGAGTTGCGACTGACTCTGCATATAATCTTGTATCATACTATTATTATGGTTATGACGGATAATATTATTATTTATGTTTTCGTATGTGCATGTTGTATTATTTATGTGACATTTCGACCGATATAATATTTTTCGCTACGTATTCGTCCAACCAATCAGGTGCCCTATTGAAAATCCCGAGTCGCTCTACACAAGACCTCCGTAATGAATGCACACGGAGAGACATTGGGAACGACTAGCAGCTGCTTTATTATACTGAATCATGTATAATATTTTTTCCCCTTCTTCGGAAATCGTGCCAAAGCGCAGAACAAACAAGCGAGTCCATCGTTTTATATTTATGTCAGAACACGCGACATTTTTATTCCCAAATCGATAAATATATTTGAATCTTGAATTTTATTGATATTATAATGTAGAATATACCGACCACTGACGAGATTTGAATCTGAATCCTTTTATTTTTTAATATTTATCAACTATATCTTATGTCAAAATGTAAGAAAGTCATTACAAGTAATATTATGTATAGGCTCTTGTAAGAGAAGTTTTTACAATTTGGCCATTTGATACAAATTACAATATTAAACAATATACATATATTATATTTTAATAGTTTAGTATAGTTTAGTAGTCATCAAAAATCATTATCAAAAGTGTTAATTTCCCTGGACTTTGAACATTTTGTCCCTGCTCGTCGTTTGTTCTACAAACGGAAATGCTCCTTTAAAAGTTATAACAGGATTTAAAATATATTATGATTGTTTTCGACATACAGTCTTTAGGTTATTTACGGATCGCTTAAACCTTTACCCAATACTTAAATATTTTTATTCAGAAACATAAATTATATACAATATAGTCCAAACATATAATGTACAATAATTAATATAAAATGTGCAGATGTATGTAATTTATATACATGTATTTATGTGTGATGTGATGAGTGGATAAATAAGTAAATAACTATCCATTGACGGGACTCAGGAAGTTGAACTAAACCCTATTTAAAATAAATTATTGTATAATGATAATTTATGTTACAGTAAAAATGAAAGTTAAATATATTTCATGTATTTATTAAGAGTTAAAACAAAACACAAGTATATATTGTCAATAATTGTTTTTTTGTTTTTTTATTCCCCCAAAAAGCACATTAAGTATAAATAAATGTATGTTTCTTATCAAAGGATATTAAATAATATACTTAAATCGACGCTGTTAGTGCAAGTTTTGGTCTACATTTATATTTTATTCAAAACTTCAAACTATAGTTATCTGCAATAAAGCATTAGTTCCTTATTATACAATTACCAAATTTCGTCAAATTTTTACTCAATTAATTATTTCAAAGAGAAAAGACCCAACAAATATTGTTTTGTAACGAATTTATATCATGCAAATAATCATGTTCAAAACTGCCAAAAGTAGAACCTTTAAAAGAATCAGCTTGTAGGACTGTAGGTATAATAAAATTGTAACTATATTGACATTTATGATATGATATTAATTCCTATATTACCAAATTAGTACAACCTATATGTTTTCCAATGCGTACAGGTTGTTGCTTCCCCCAAAATGTAAAAGAATGCCATCCATCCTGGTATTAAATAAAAAGGTTCAAATAGCTATACTATATAGTTACCTTCGGTAATCAGGGAGTTCATAATTATAAAAGAGTTGCCACCCAATACCCAAAAATGATCACACAAGTTGCTTCCCGGGTAGATTCATAAATTAATTATTAGGTTCCGTCTATATTTTCGATATTTACATAAACTCTGATTGCGTAGCTATACATCATATTACCTACCATATACGCAGAGGTATATACACCCATAATCATTAGTAACATACACCATCATTAAGGCTTTTCGTTCAAATCGTTTATTACTTATTGTGTGCTTAGGATATTGTCAGAGAATCAGCCGGTCCCCCCCCCCCTCGTCTCCGATCTCTAATCAATGAGTAATGACCTACTGTAAATGCTACAATCGGTTATATGACTTACGAGTCTTTTTTTCTTTTCCAACCGATCGTTATATATATACCTACATGGCCGGCGTAACCCGTAAACGTATATGTATATAATATGAAGGTTCACCATTTGGGAAAAGTCACGATCAAAATTACGGGGTTTGTGAATCTCGGTCACGCAGTGGACGACAATAATTATTGGTATCTGTGGAAAAAATGAGGTTTTTCTCCTTCACAAGGTACTCGCGCGGTGCCGTTTAGATTGATCGCGGGGAATTCGCAGCGGCTCGCAAAGTTTAATTTAAGACCGTCGTCGTGTCGTGTTGTCTAGCCGCGAATACGGAATAACACAGATTAATCATTCTTTATATTGTGAATATAATATAATATATCGTTTACGTCTTCTGCAGTACATATTTGATTAGCGAGACGAGCAGTTTAATTAAAAATCAAGATTTATCGTGTACATTCGTACCCACAAACGGTTTATTAAACGCCACTACCATTTATTTCACATCATATACCTACATAATATTATATACCTGCATTGTACTTATATATATGCATTATAATATGACTACGCGCACGAATTTTACTAGCAAAATATGATTTAAATAGTAGCGATCACCTGCAATAATGCGCTGCACTTAAAGTAATACAGAATGGTGTTCAGTCATGTTTGTATAAATAGGATATAGGTAGGTACATTTGTTTGAAACCTTCTACGTTTATCTTAATTATGTTATGATATAAAACACAATACAGTACGAGAAGTTTATCCTACAACTTTGCGTGTCGAATGAGACGGAAAATATTCCGTGTTACTAGCATCGTATTGAAATGACATATTATTATATTTTCGCTTCGACGATAATATTACATGATATTGTTATGATAACAGGGTTGTTTCCACGGGCTACAACTCTTGTAAATATATATAATTACGCATGCATAAATATTCAGGTGCAGTTGCCAAGTGAGTAGCCAGGATAATTTTATTCAGGGGGCTTTTTAATTTGATATTTAAGTATAACATATGGGGGGGGGGGTTACACACTATCTTACTGTATTCATATTCATACTATTTCTAAAATATGGAATAGAACCATACATGACAACATTTATTTATATAACACAAGTTTTGTGGAAATCTGAATCANGACTCAGTCACTAGCTAGACTGCTAGACAAACATTTATAGTTTTTTCCATTTCTTAACTTATATAGGCAGCTATATTGTGTTATGGAGTTCACGAGTATTCACGATTATTCACACATTCTGTCGTTGGTTTTACAGCAGCTGTTCTCAAACTGTGCTCCGCGGAGTTCTGTGGATCCGCGAGAGTAGTCTAGGGGCTCCATGGCTCCCTGAGCATATATTATCTGTATTAATTAAATTCAAATTATTAAATTATTATTATATTTCTTACTTACATTTTCATTTTTATACTTGTATTCAATATTATTTGGACCGTACCAATATGTATTATTTTAAACGTTTAACACTGTAAACTATTTTTAAATCTACATATTTTTTATAATTAACATCATTTTTTTACGAATTATTGTTGTCTCAAATAGACATTTCTGAATTTTGGGGCTCTGTCATTTTTTTTAGGAACATAAGGCCCCACGAACAAAAAAGTATGAGAACCGCTGTTTTTTAGTATTAAAAAATACCAATAATACCCATATAATAATAATAATATAATATTATTACATATGACATATTATGTCGGTTCTGATGTGTGGATGTGGGGAACTATAATCTTTACAATTGTTACGAAAATACGGAAGTAAACTCATTTTAACTTTTCATTCATGTTGTCACTCTATATTAACGTATGTACATTTCTGATTTCATAATAATATAAATATATCTGTGTCTTGATATTATGTTGATCGTTGATGGATATTTGCAACATCTTTCCTATATATATAGCAGAAACAATATAATACACTAACAGTTACAACCATCGGCCAGTTGCAAATTCACTTGATCAATATTACAATATTTGACTATACACTGTTATTACATTTTATCGCTTTGTTTACCCTTTTTACATGGAATAATTAAAATATTTTAACTTGAACATGTCAGATATTTGTATAAATAATTCATAATAGACCCTCTACATTAGTTTAGGATACGTATACCGATAATGATCACCCATTTAACATAACATAACAAAAATAAAACTAACTATTCCAAATATTACTATGGCCCTTGAAAGTATTTTTTTATACATAATTTTGAGTCATTCAAAAACATTTTTCTAAAAAAAATATATTTTTTAGCATTTTTAAAAATTATCTTTTCTGATGATAACTTGTATTTTTGTTCCTTATTCCAAAGCAAAATATTTTTTGGAGTGCCTATTTCAGTATATAAAAATCAAATGTTGGTTTATAAGTTATAGAAACAAAATTAAACTATTAAAGTAATGAAGATCGGAGTGGAGTGGCATAACAGGGGTACTCAAAATACTCCGAATAATATTCTGCTTAGGAATGTGAAATTAGAAATGTATGTTGTCATTCAAGAGAGTAAAAACTTTAAAAATAAAACGAATAAAAATAGTAAGAAACATATTTTTTATCTAAAAATGTTGATAACTAACGATTTGAAATTATTTAAAAGAAATTCATATTTTTTGAAATAAAGAGAGTATAGCTTTAAATGATCACACACTACATAAAATTACATTACACAACATAATACGTAATATTCTTTAATTATTTAAATGATTGTTACCACACATACATAAATAATAAATATATATCTATGAGTTACACATCTCCGGGTTAATAACACGGATAGGTACTACTAAAATAGCTATATTATAATATAATTGTTAACTTAAAAATATTTTCGAGCGTTTTTGGAGTGTATCGAAATCAACAAGAAACAATTTTATAGTTATTTCGAGAATTACATGAAAATTCCTGGTACAAAACGAACTAGTATTGCAAGCTCCTTACGATTCACAATAAATTATAATTTACGTCTGAACGAAAACACGAACAGTGTGACAACATAAAATATTTATTGTTTCGTTTTTCCTGGAAATGACAGTTTAATGGATTTCTTGCCATCTGCAACGATTAGACGCTTAAATACTCATAAATTCCGTATGCAGCTGTTAACAGCCAATCAAAAATGTCGGTACATCAAAAATCTAAATAATCAACGAACACACTTTTCAGATAAAAATAGCTCGGTATCGACATTTTTTTTTACAAACCAATGTATTTTGATACATTATATCAAATTAATATCAAATAAAACAAATTCGATACAGCAATTAAACGATTCGACTTCGGTTTGCAGCTTGGCACCTCTACAGAACATAAGTCAACTCATCGTCTGCAACAGAGATATTCGACACTGAGCTGCAAACCGAAGTCCAATCTCCCAACCACTCGGTGGACTGCAAATAGTTGGGATCGGCGTTGAGATTGTGGTTAAAACCAGTGACACAATCCGTTGACTTGTAAATTAATGAGTGAAGTCCAGTGTATACGACCGACCTTACATAGATTCCGACCAAAAATATCAAGTTTGTGAACTGGACTTCCTGCCGAATGTCAGCTGCTTCTGTTGGTATCACTGCAGGCTCCCCGAATGATTGAAGGAACAGAGTCATTTGCAGATTCTATTAAAGATTTATTTTAATATAACTTCTAGATTCGTGAATAGAACAGTGAGTAAAGAATAATAATAAGTATAATAATAATAGTAAAAACAACAATAATAGTTATTTCAATAATATAATATTATGTTCACACAAAAAAACCGATGGTAGGTACCTTATTAAGAGGCCAGTAAAATATGAAAATATTACAAGCCAATAAACATATAGGCTGCATTAATGGAAAGCCGTTTATAAGTTACAACAGATCTGTGAATTTGTTTTCAATTTTGTTTATCTGCTGTTTTCCTAATTAAAGTAGGTACTGCAGCGTATTTAAGAACATTTTTGATTTTATAATTTTACAAATAAGTACATAGATATAATATTAATATAAAAGACGGCTTTCGAAAGAATAACATTTAACACGATAATATCATATATTCATATAGATACAGTCGCTAAATAAAAAATTTGGTTAGTTCCTGTATGAAATATTTTCAGGTACCTTTGAGTAGTGCAGCGTGGTCGGGGGGACCTTTTAAAGATTATACAGTTGTACAGAGTTGTAAGGGTTTCTATTGTTTATGAATAAGTTTTCCGTAGATGAGGGTTTAAACATTTGTACAGGGGATATTCATCAATCCAAAACGGATCGTATACGTATTTATTTTGTGAATCTAGAATAATGATTTAATTATTATTTACTGCATACAGGAGACCTAAATAGGCTGTGCTAACTGTATAATGTATGCGCACGCGATATTTTTAAATTTTAAATTTAGAACAATCCATTGCATTTAAAAACGATTCCTAAGCTCATAAATTAGGTTTAAAAAGTCGTCATCACTTTGTTAAAAAAAAACATATTTTAGGAATTTTCATTTTTTAAGATTTTTGTTTTTTTGCGGCAGTGTTCGGTTAACAATAATATGTTATACGTGCTTAGAAATTGTATACAAAGGTGTACAGTGTAGTTTTGCTTAACTTTTTTTACCCGAAACGCGTTTTCCGAACAAACAAAAGACCAATATATTTCCTTTCTTCGCGGACTTTAAAGTTCTATTATAAAGTCGATAGTGCACACAGCTATTACAGTGCTTACTAAAGTTTCGTAAAATTAACTATACGCACTTACCTTTACCCTTATGTATATACACACAAAAACAAATATGAAGAACGAACTAAACAAATAAAGATTCTGGTCGGAATGATTGAATTTTCGTGAAGCCACATTGTGTCGTACGAAAACAAATTATTATTTATATTATGTCACAGTGCGCGTACATAAACGGTGCGTTTTTTTTCCGAAGTACAAGTGTTTTCGAAAATCTCCAAAGTCATTCACTTGAAGCCGTCAGTGAAGTACTTGAATGTTGTACCTACCTACCTACACCCGATTGTTGATGGAATCTGATTCTGTGTATGTAAATACGTACAATATATAAGTACGACGTATAAATTATAGGTACGTTATTTTATTTGTGAATTCAAATGTCATCACTACATCATGAATAATAATTCAAATCATTTTAGAGTACATCAAAAAAGTCTGTAGAATAGCAACGGACAAGTGGTATTTACCTATAGTTACCTATGCCAGTAGTTAGAATAGTTTGTAAAATGTAAAATATTGTATTCTCATAAACACAGTTTTGTTTTTTATGCAATCGACATCCGACGAGTGGTACATAATAATATTAACAGTGAATTAATCAGTTCTGTGTATCGCTCGTCCAAATTATTCAAAAATATATGTTTTTGACTCTAAACTCTCCAATCGTATATGTATGCATATAGTTCAATCTTTGTTTAGTTTTATTTCAATGCTTTTCGAGTATGATACAATTACACCTGTAAAATGAGTAAAAAGTGAGTATTATAGTAAAGTTACTCTATAAAACCTTTTTTTATTCCACTGTAATAGTATTGTATTGCTGTTTTTGTTACACAACCATTGGTGCGACACTATATTATATTAATTACATTTGACTAAAGGTAACGTGTGATGAACTAAATAATACAGAAATAATAATAAATTATAATGATATTAGCTTAGTAATAATTTCTTCTGTACGCTTTTCGATGATACTGCCGAACATATAACCATGCGTGACATGTTGCATATAGTCCGGAGCCGTGAAAATTACGTTTCGACGCTCTCTACGGGTTATAACTTGGTGTCCTGAAAAGATACTTTATATTATGTAATGTATTTCCCTTGCACTTATATAGGTATAAGTAAATTAATTCAAATCCAAAATACAAATGCGATTACATTTTGTTTTTCCAACCACACTATACCAGAGGTTTGACTATCACCGCTAAAAAGATTAAAACTAAAAACCCACTCATTCGAATCTTTCGATTCTTTAAATAAAAACCATACATGTTTAATTAAAAAAAAACCAAACAAAAAATTTCAAATTGATACTATACACAGTCACATCGGTGTGTTTGCAATTATTATCAAGAATTTGAAAATATGGTATAGGTACTTTAAGTATACTTGAAAGTTAAAACCAGATTTTGAATAACTGCATTATCGAAGGAAATAGGAATGAGAGTGCTTGGCGAATCACCCCGTTTAATTAAAAGCACTCTGTTATGATTTAAATATTATTTCGGTATCCTCCCCTCAGAAAATCCTTGAGTGCCATTTACACTCTCTGCACTCGTGTATAATAGAGCCGCCGTACAGACCACGATAGAAATAATAATAAATGCGTTCGTTGATTGCATGCTTCAGGGTGTCGACAACCTGCACGAGATTAATACTATCAACAACGATCGCCGTCATGTCACCGTCAGCGGTGAGGCGGCGGCTGACCTGGAACGGGACGCCGCCACCAACACCGCCTGCACGACATCGGCGACCGCGGACGGCCCGAAGGGACGCGACGTTGCAGTGACGGCCGACTCACCTGTGACCGGTGGCGGGGTCGGGTGCGACAGCGACGACCCCAACCGCCACGACGACAGTGATCGCACCCGACAACCGCAGCTACAGCAGGAGGACCCGGCCATACAGCGCGGAGAACAACCCTCGTCGCAACTGGACGCGGCGGTGCTGCAACCGCATACCGCGTGTTTTGACACCGGAAGTAACCGCCAACTGCACGATCTGACGGTAAGTACCTATATGTACATAGGGTGATCCATTGAACGTAAAATACTCATTATTTAAAGAGAAAACACTAGAGCTTTTGAAAATATTCTTTTTACCGCATTAAAGTTGTTACAAAACGATTTGTTTGAAAATAATTATATTTTTTATACTATTTTATGGTTATCATTTTTTAAAGTTATTTCTCTTTTCAATGACAGCATATATTTTTGATTTAATTAACCGAAGCAGAATATTATTTGGAATATTTTAAGGTGTAAAAAATAAAAATTAAATTTCGGGCAAGTAGTTTTTTAGTCATAAACTGCAGTAGTGGACCAACATTTAGCCGTGTACCCTTGTATATACCATTCCACTCCGATAATCCAAACTTTGAATATTTAGCTAAGTAATAGGTATACATCATAAAGTCAAAAACTTCTAGTCCAAAACTAGATATTCATGTAATAGTAACAGTTTTTGTAATAATAAATGGCTTAGGTTAAATGGTTCACTTGGCATCAACGAAGCAATGGAGTAATTGGATCGACAGGGGAAGGGATACTCTTTGGGGATGGTGCTTACGCAGTCTCGGCTGAACTTCGTGCCTTTATTTTTGCAATTGTATTTATTTATTTATTTGAAAAAAAAAATCCACTACAGCTTTGATAAACTTATAACAACAATAGAAATACATTTTAATTTAAATTAAATAGTATTTTGATATATTTATTTCTGTTGAACCTCGGTATCTTGAAGTCCCAGGGATCAAACAAAAAAATTTGACGTATCGAAACTACGAGTTACCGATGTAATTAAAAATATGTGAATGATAGGAACTAAAAAAAAATCGATGTATAGGAACTTCAGCATACGGAGTTTCGAGGTTTTACTGTGTTAATTATATCGAAAACAGTTTAATATTTTAAGAAAAATAAAAGGATGGATTAAAATTAGCATGTAATATATGCAACTCCGGAGTGGTTGAGTTTTTTCATTATAATATAGAAATCAAACATTTCCATGTGGAATGGACGACGTGATGCAAGAAGATGCCTTAAAATTAATTTGAGATGATAACCTATAAGAATTAGGATAATCGATTTTGCCATTCAGTACATGATATATTTTTAATAAAAGTTATATAAGTTTCATGCCTATAAATTATCAGCTATAAAGAAACTAAGCGTACATGCGCCAATACTGCAGGAAAATATAATAATCATGATGAAGGGGGGAGGCTATCAATTTTATGTACCTACTTACATAGGTTAGGAGGACCATACGTGATACTTTCTGTTTTTGATCATAATGCCCCTTGTCCCGACAAACATCAAACGGGACACTTTCGTTCCGTTTTCAGAAAATCGTACCTTCTTAATTTGTTCAGTTCTATATTGAATTATTTGAACCTTATTTGAAATTTATACACTAAACTAGCTTAAGTTTTTGGTTAACGATCATTGAGTGCCAACAAACAATTAACAGTCCACGGGAATACTGCTGAATTGATTTATTGCGCAGTGTGATATTTGTTAACTGCAGTCACCCTTTCCAAAAACTCATCTCATATATTATGCAAACCTTACCTACTCAAAAATATAAAAATAATTAAGCAATTTATGGGGGTATTTTTTTCTGTACATAGACTTAAACCAAATTTATTTGTACCGTTTTAATATATATATACTATATATATATATATATATATATATGGCCCCCTTAACGCCATAGACTGGCGAACCACAAAATATTATATGAAACTTTCAAGTCGAAAAAAATCGTAGCTGTGCTACACGGTCCCAAAGGACAGAGCCATAATTCCAATATGGGTCTGACGAATGCACAAAATATAACACGTATAAAATAAAACGTATTTTGAATGTAAGAAAAAAAATAATATATAAATTGCAACACGATTCTTAATGTCGAAATATCCAACGCTATAAGCATGGATAATATATCATCAACACGATGTACATTTTAGTAATATCTATTAATATGATTTTGTTAAAATAAATGTGATTTTTAAGCAACAAATACATGAAACGAGTAGCGTGCTTCCGTCTGACGAAATAAAAAAGAACACGCGTCAATCATTATACATAATCAGATTAGACAGTGTATTAGTATAACTATAAGAATATAGTAATATATTACTCTAAGGTGAAACCGTAACAAGTTATATGGAGACTTCATCACTGTAAGATAATCGTTGATTATTATTGAAATAAATACTATTTATATTCAATAGTAATAGCAGTTATCAAACAAAAATATCATGTCTTTGCAGAGATCATATCCCTCGTCACTCTCCAGTCCACGTGCCACACCATAAACACGCGGAAGTTCATCGCCACCCGCGCGCATGTATATATAAATATTTATAATTGAGTTTATACAATATAATTATTAACTATATTACATACAGTTTATTGTATACGTGTTTAGGCTTTGCGGTCCAAATTCATTCGGTTTTTTTCTTTGTATCGGTCTGTGTGTTTTCATTCAACTTACGGTGGTTTATCGATGGCAGTCTAAAAACTTGTTACAGAGGCTCGTGTTTCCGGCCGCGAGCGTTTACGACTCAATCTACGCATTACAGTTCGTTTTGTAGACCTCGACGCGCTTTTCGTACAAAATACGCTGTACAGCCCTGTAAAAACCGTCTGGGGAAAACTAAAAACAAAAACGATTTTATGGCTATACACTTACGCCGTTGCATTAAAAAAAACACTCTTATAGTATATTATTATTATATATATGTATGTGTGCAGACCGATGTATAAATAAGATATATATATTGAGTTACCACAACGATGCATGGTGTAATCGAAAAAAATTATATGACATCGATGGCGTTTTTCCAAGGTATATTTTTGACTGTAATTTATGCTGGTTTTCAGCACATGCATCACACTTTTATCACGAGTCAATGGTAACTTTAGAAGTCATTGTCCTAAAGCAATTATCTCCGCGTACTGACTGTCGAGAATTAATTGGTTAAGAGTACCTTATACACTAGCATTTTGTCGTCTCCGTCTTACAATTGAATAAGATAGCAAGTTTACGATCTGTAATTAACGTTTAGCTTCGTTAATTTAAAAATTAGAGTGAATCAACCCATTCAGGTGGGTCCAGGTGGGGAGGAAAGTTCAGATACATTGTAGATTTTCTTCAGATGCCCCTTCGTATACACTTAAAGGAGGAAATCTCGCCATAGTCCACTCTGAATAAAATATACTGTGTATTCAATAATTTTACACTAGGGTTAAATAAATGAAATATAAAAAAATGCAAGCGACGACAGTTTATCGGTTCACCGGTCCCTCACATTTTTATCACGATTGTGATGTGATTCGTATAAAATATCGCGAGTTGACCCGCGGACAATAACTTATTATATTACAAGTGTCTAATACACGACGACTAAAATAACTGTTATCTGAAAATTACGTAAAATTAGGTACATTGTAGAGCTATATAATATTTATGTTATAAGTTGTAACCACGATTAGAAAGAGACAACGAAATAAAACAAAACCATAGAACATAATATGATACTTCTGCATATATATGCAGTTCTTGTTTCTCTGAAACATATTGTTATATTATTATAATACTAATTTAAATATGAAATCAACTTGTACATACATTACCATATATTTATGTAGATTTTAACCTGAACGGTTTATATTTTCGTATTTTTCGTAACATTTAGAATATTTAGATCGTCGACCATCGTTACAGGGTAGGTAATGTTGTTTGCCATCATCCCGCCATGCCACCGCTTCGTATAAAATTTAAAAAAATCAATAGAAAATCCACCGGAGATCTTTAATCTAAAGTTTCAAAATTGACTATCAAAATTTCTTTTTATCTCGATGTCCGATTTTTAATCAAGTCCAACGCTTGAAATATTTAGAGTAAAAGGACAAATACTACTTACTTAAAACAAATTACATCAAACACCAGCATTCTTGCAACCTTACAAATTTTAAAATATCGATAAAAATGAGTTATGTTGAGTTATTCATCGCAATACCTACCTACTCAATAGTAAATGGAATTCAAATTGTACAACAAAAACCTATTGTTAAAACAAATTAAAAGTGTGAGAGAGTGATTATTTTAAAGAAATTACGATTCAAGGATCATAAACATATCTCTAACATATGTTTGTGTTTGCTCAAGTTTAATTATGAAATAATAGTTATCAAATGTGCTACAATTAATTATAAACAGTATGTTATTTTTATTACTTATACTTGAAATTGTTATTATGATGGAAAAAAAATGTTCGAGAATGATGTTCGTCTAGTGGTAACAAATAATGAAATAACCAACTTATTAAGTACTATATTTTTATATCAATTCTATCACTATATGTTTTGAAATATATGCACATTTTCATAATTTGTAATTTATTATAGTAGTTGTAAATTATAATGCACTAATACATATTATAATAGTTAGTTATAATAGGACACAAATTAACATTAAAATATTAGGTTAAATTATGTATTTATGTGGTACCAGCTATCAGGTTTATCGACACCATTAAAAATTAATATTAATTATTAATCAATGCATCAAACATTTGATCAATATAAATTGTTTAGTTTTGTATAGACTCTAATAGTCTTATATTTATATATATATACAAAGCAAAAAAATCAGAAAAGTGATAATATAATAAAATATACATTGTATATTATTATCGTTTATATGAGGTATGCTTATGACTTTGTAGCATATGCAGTATACATTATACCTGCTTTACACTATAAATCATAATATTAATCGTATAAATGACGTAATATTCACCTATAATTTGCAAACATTTTAAAAAATGTATAAAAGTGTATAAAAACGTTATGAAATATTCATTTCCGTATTAAATAAATCAACATTGTCGAACATATAGTAGAAATAGATTTATAATAATATATTACATAATAATCGTGCAGTTATAAAACTGAAGCGAATTTAATCACTACAGATAAACGTCTATGAATTCTATACAAAGTAATTTATGTTACTATGAACATATTTTCTTAATTTCAAATTGAAAGAAAATTACGGCATACCTACTGTTGTGCTTCTCTAGTCTTATGGCATTTTTCCAATGAAAATATAAAAAAGTGGAATAACGATTTAATTCACTTTTATGACGAACTTATAAAATCAATACGCTAGGTAATTTAAATAATTATTTATTTACTTAAAAACGGCAATTTGATATAAACCGTTTTATTTTTTATTTCATATATATTTTACTACGGAACAATTTCGAGAAAATGTAAGCCGTCAAGTGTAAACAATACCATGTTATGTGACACTCGTCCAGAATCATTTTTAGACGTTTGCCTTTACTTTATTTGATATAAACGAAATTCCTTAAGCCACATCAGTGAATATATTATATTTTATTCTATTTTCCTAATATTTTATTATGTTCTTCAAGAAATCAATAATTTCAGTTTCATTTTAGATACTAAAACTACTGCACTTTTGACAATCTGGTGTCTAACCTAAAAAAAAGGTAAGATAATATTATGAGAGTATGAGGTTTTTCCACCACTATAATTTATATATAACTCATCTCGAGTACCTATATACGATTGTTTTTAAATTTGAAAACGTTGATAATTCATGAGGTACTTCCAAGCAAAAAAACGAACTCTGCAACCAAATCTCGATTTACTGGATAAATATTATGGTCAATATTTTTTTAGACACGGTTTCTTCCTTTCATCATGTCAGCATCGATTTTCTCAAGAACAAATTTGAAAAGTTACCATCATATAATAGCACATATTGTATGAAGCACAATCTGGGTTCAATTCTCAATCTGTAATGGTGTTGCAAGAAACTTTTCAAAGTTTTGATTCTTTCTAGAAAAGTGTTTACTGAAAGAAAAAAACACAGTATCATTTTAAAACACTAAAACTTATCATCGGCTGTCCTCACTTGCTCAAAAGCTAAAAGTTAAAGTTAAAGAAATACTATATTATGAGAGTTGGGTTTAAAAATGATAACTTAAGTTTTTTTAAATTTTATTATAATGTAAGTTATGACAAAATAATTGAAATAATATTATCAGGCATTTATTGTTGATAAAATTGTATTATAAGCTTATACATTTGAAGGATTATTAATTTCATAATACCTACCAATTATAACAATATTTTATATAATTCATAAATCATAATTATTATTACAATTAAAATAAATTAATAAATACTTAATACAGTCATGATACGAGTAAAACTATAAAAGTAATAATTGTATTAAATATCTGTTGTAGTTAACACAGAAAAGTAAACATTATACCTTAAAAAAATTATTTATTTTTATTTAATAATAAATAACTTCGTTAACAACTGTAGTTTGTAAAAATATTTGTTTTATGTCAATTAAAAATTTAGCTGTGGATAACTCGTATTTCGTTATAAGCATAGTTAATTAACAGATTATAATTAACTATTTAGTGTTTCCATAAATATTATATTCTTATCTACAGCAATCTTACCAAGCTTATAATTATTAGGTACTTTAAATGTTTATATTCATTGCCAAACCAAATGCGGCGAAAATAACGTTTGGTTTTACCAATAAGTTTACAAGTCGACATAATATTAAAATCAATATCGGTAGGTATCTATATGAAAATATAATACCTAATTCAAATCAAATCATAAATATTGTCCAAACAATACGTACAAAAACAATAAAAATATGTTATTTTATTTAAATATTATGATTGATATTAATTGTTTTTCTCCTGTGTCAGAAGAATCTATACAAAAAACACACCATAACATACCTTTTTATAGGTATGACTATAATACATTTATATTTTATACTTAGAAAAATAATGTATATTGTATATTTGTATGAACCTATTATTGTCTCACATACTTACATAGTGTTATTGTTGAAAAAACAAATTATTAATTACTACCATGCATACATAAATATCTATAATATCTAAAAATATCATCTACAAGATACGAGTTATTACTCATTACTTATTATGTATTTTATCTATATCAATTTTAAATAAAAATAATTTACAGGTTAATGATACTAAGTTATATCATGAATCCTCAATTTGCACGTTGATTTTATACTTCATAGTTTTTATCCACGTTCTTCGTATTACGTAAATATAATATAATATATATTTATTATATTATATTTAATAAAATTAATTTTTTAATTCAAAATTGATTTTTCTTTTTGTAAACAACCTTACAATTTAACATTAAAATCCAAACCACGGTTAATGTTATAGCTTATAACAAAAGAAAATAACTGTACACCAAACGATTAAAATTGAATATTTGAAACACCTGCGTCGGGTAGATTGATTAAATATAGGTAGTCTAATATCAATTATTCTCAAAAAAAAAAGAAGATTTTTAACAATAATTACACTTTTTAATAACGCCGTCTATTGGAACTGTTATGAAACATAATATAATATATAGATGTACATAAATGTAGCCATATTGAAATGATTAATAATAATTAAGTATATATATATATATTATATAAAATCCAAAAAGCATACCTACATATCATATTTATACAATTTACTGGTGTTTAAATTATTGTTCATTTATAGCTAAGACTTGGAAATTTATTTCAAGGTTTTTCAAAAGTAGTTCTTACAGTAAACTAAAAATCTTAAAAATACAATTTAACAATTTTTTTTTTTGACAGACATAATAATAATATGTAGGAAATACTAATATATTACTTATTTGACTTATTATGAAGAATAAATATTTAAAACTCTCAAATGTTGCGTATAATATTAATGTAAAAAAAATAAAAAATTTTTTTTATAAATAACAGAACAAATGTATAATTTATAATCTAACATGTCCTGATAGTCAGGCAATCAGGACACGTTAGAAGACTAATCAACATATAAGCTAAAAAACTTGACCCTAAACTTGTTAATATATGGTTGCCATTTGATACAGATTATAATAGTAATAATAGAAATTATTAAAAATTAGTATTTTTTTTTTTAAATGGTTGCCATTAGTTATATCTTATATCAAATATAATTTTTACATATTATGATTGGATACAATGTTAACCTGTATTTGATGTTTAGTCACTATATTTTTTTGGATTAAAATTATAACCACATATTTGTTTATTTCTGCTGATAATAAGTTACCCGTAAGCAAATAAGTTACTACTCGCTGATTTTTTTCCTTTTGTTTTATTTTTTATTTTTAAACATCATTACACCAAATATTAAATCACAAATTGAATAAAGTTTGAATAGTGTAAGAGTTAGCATTTTTTACTGGAAATGAGGTGCACTGGGTGTCTGGGTCAGCTAGTATTGTATGTATAGTGTACTTATACATAAATGTTAACGTGTGACAAAGGTGGTGAGGTTAAAGTATGTTTATTTAGATCAAAAAACTACCCCTTGCACGCAAACAGAACACGGCCCTCCAAGGAGTCATATTCAGCTCTAACAATACTAAAAGTGGGAAATTAAAAACTAAAAAAAAACCCCCAACGAACCCGATAAAAAAATGTTGGCGATTATTGTTTAAGGTCGATTCTCGAGTGTTGTGAACACATTATTATTATAATAATGTATAGACCTCTACAGCCCACGTAGTACCTATATTAGTTGTATATTTATTTAAAACAGCACTCGTTTTATTCCACGGTTTTACCTGCAGTGTGCGACATAAAATATTAAAACAAACATAAAAACAAACACACGATCAAACTTACAGTCAATATTTATAGAAGCTACAGACGCAAACGCGGAAATGTAAACAAATGCCTGCACCGATCGCCGTCCATATAAATGATAATTGCACGCGTCTATGCTTATATAAATTTAAGAAGACTGCACGCGACTGCATTCCATACATGCCTTGGTAAAATAGTATTAGTTTAACTGTTTTACTCGTGTTTGAAATTTAATTTCTGACCGAAACTATTTGTTAATTTTTTTGTAATTATTATAAATATTTAATTAGGTAATTTATATTAGCAGCTTTCAATACAGCTGTTAATAATTATAGTATAATAAAAATTTAATTAAATTGTAGGTTTTTTCCTGTTCTTAAATACAATTTTTTAAGCAATGTCTGTTTTGGAAAAGCGTTTTACATTTTTACGCCATTTACAGAGCGATGAAAACGCTGTTTTTCCATGTGAATATTTTTCACTATTTTTCATACTGCAACTTTTAAGGTCGGTTCAAACCAAGTCTCATTAGACCAAACATCAAAATACCTGATATCGTTGACTTAATAACCAACCTGAACCTTGGTTATAACTTATATCTATGCACTATATTGCAGTAGATTATCGTAAATCAAGTCTTGCGTATATCACCTGATGGCCAAAAAAAAAAAAAAAAAATAGGCACTTTATTTTTATATAATTAAACTCTCTCTCCAAACTATCAACGAATAAAAAATAATATTATGTAGTTATGACAACTTCTGTTTTGTTTTGAGTAGTCTTTTAATTATAGTATAGAGTGAAAACTATATTTGAAGGGTGGATATCCAAAACGTACAATTGCGAAAATTGACAAAATCGAGTTGTACATCGATTCTCATGAAAGAAACATCGATAAATCGATTGACGTCGTCAGAATAATTAAAACGCACAATTTCCTATCCAAATCTACTGTTAAAAATGACGGTTTAATCCAAACGAACTTTTTCCATGTATAAAAATGATATTTAGATAATAAAAAAGTACTTTTTCCAGTTTTAAGCCAAAACGTACCCAATACCCATGCTAAAAGAATATGCATCAATCATTAACTAAAACAAATTTCAGTAAATTATTTCAAAACGTATTTCTTTTATGTTATGCTAATACGTACTATTACCCATTTACCCGTGTTGTAGGTATAGCAAAGTAAAATAGTTAATCCAAAACGTACTATAATTTAATTTTAGAAATTTTAATTATGTTTTAAATTAAATTAAAAATATAATCCTAGAACATTGAACTCATATTAATCGTTTTCTTCAAAACGATTTGAATATTTTTAAATGGTTTGTTTCTATTCTCAGTGTTAATATACACAAATTGCTTCTTCTGAAAATTCAGTATTTTGGCAATTGTACGTTTTAGATTTCCAGTTTACACCCCTCATTTATAGTGCATTACTGATTATTATCGTACCATATTTGTTGCTTACTTACCAACTTAAGAGATAAAATAGCACGAACCAACACAAAAAAATAAGTTATTCGTGGACCAGAGAAAAGTGTTCCCCGGGGTTAGCGAAATTTGAAGTTAATTTCAAATATGTATAGATATAATGTTATGCACGAGGGATGGGGTGGTAATTGCTTCTTTCCAGATATATATTAAATCATCTTATTTTATGTATAATGTATATAATATTGTATGGTACAATATGCACAGGTGGACGAAGTGATCGACGCCATACAGGACGCCGAGCTCAGGGACAAGTTGCGAACGGTTTGCTTGACGGACGACAGATGTTACATGACGTTCGCCAACGCCGAGTGCTTAGAACGGGCGCTGCACTCGGCTTTCAGGATCCGTGACGTGCCTGTGCTGTTGATGGACACGGGTGCGGGTGCCGTAATCCTGTCGCTGACGGGTGTACCGGACACCGTGGCCGACAAGGACGTACTGAAATGTCTCAAGAAATACGGCACGATCATCGGTAAAGAGTGATTGAGCGAATAAGAGAATAATAATAATAAAGCCATAACATATATTTTGATAAGCAGAACTGCGATGTACGATTGACGAAAAAAGATATACATATATATATAGTATTAAAGGCCATATATCTATATGTATTGTCTATACTCTATATGGATTATATTTGCCGGCCGGTATACCTTCAGCAGTTCAGTGTAGTAATTACAAGGGGTGCACTTTTTCAAATCCCCTGGTGGTATGCAACAGGTGTAGTGCTTTGGGACCTACAGGAGCTCAACTTTGATCTTATTTAATTATGATACTATTTCATTGTTTTGTACAGTTTTTTAACTGTATGAATAATAAAATATAACTTAATTTAATAATTTTGTTTACCACAGTTATAAATATTATAGCCACGTCATTATCATAATAGAGAAAAGAAAATAGTCTAAATTGTAATAAAACAACATACTTTATACAGATATTGATGTTTGTATAATATGTAATTAAATATAAAAAGACGCGTGAGGCATATGATTTGATTGATTTTTATGATTACTGGACTAATAAAGTGTTGCATCTGTTGAAATTTCATTTCATTTCGCCAATATGTAATAAGTAACAACTAATACAATTTATAGAGGTTAAGTTTCTGCGAATGTATGGATGACAATATTGATATAATATACATATCGCAATATTATAGACTTTAACTTCTCCACCAACCCCAAATCAATGCATGGGTTAGGTGGCTTCTTATAGCAGCATATAGTTGATTTCTTAAATGTCAATTGCTAAACTCCCATCAACAGATAAAAAGTTAGGACGCCCAATACTCTCTATAATATGACCAATACATTTTCAATTTTCATATATTAATTGTACATTTAACGAAAATTACGTTGTTTATGAATGTCATTTAGAAAATATAATAAAACAACACCATGGAATTGGACTGAATTTTAGCTACAATAATTATATTATTCAAGTGATTTTTCGAGTTGTGCTTATAAGTTTTAACCAGTATTATATATAGTACTCGTATGATTTACAATGATTATATATAGTACTCGTGTGATTTACAATGTGTTTTATTATTTACGTGTTACAATAACAAACAAGTAGGAGATAAAAAAGTTATTTCGACGAACTTCCGCATAAAATGGACATAACATAATTAAATATGGTATATGTTTAACGCAATTATTTATAATTCCTTCGTCTGATTTCGACATTTCGTTGTATATATGTGTGCGTTTAGCCTACATCTATCCCTTTCCGGCATTCTGTTATAATTCGTATCTATGATAAACCTACGTCTATTTATAAGTTTGTTAACGCACGAAAACTATTTTGTGTCAAATATCATCCGACAGTTTCGTTTCGTATACATTATTATTTAAGTTATCGATGATTGAAATAACAGGGACATGTGTGTGTATATATATATATATATATATATATATAGTCGGCCGAGTATAGAGGACGGAGGTGGAAATAACTCATTGAGCTAAGTTCTGTGTATCTACAAAATATAAACTGTTATTTTCTCGTGTTATAACTTACAATATTACGACAAAATAATATACTAATATATCTAAAAATTATATCCATCATGAATTTTATGTTTCCTTCATTATTTGAAAGCCGTTTTGAAGGGATAACGTGAGTGACGGACAGTCAAGACCAATCATCCTTAACTAAGTGGGCTGTCTTAAAGCCGTATGTAGACCATCAAATTTTTTAAGTGACCCAAAAAAAGGGAGGTGAGCCTTTCTATTTTCTTCAATTATGCAGTTATTCAAAATCTACAAATTATAAAGTTCTGTTTTTCAAATTACGACCTCTCTTATATATACTGTAAATTCTTTATCAGATAATTTTTCTGGAAATATTGACGTATCAAAATCAAAATTATTTTTCCAGTTATTTATAACAGACCCTTAATTATATGGTGGATACTATGGTAATTTTTAAATGTCAGTATTTAATATTAATTTATCAACATTTATAATTTGTAAAAATTGTGCAAGTATAAAAAAACACTAGATCCAGTATCGTATATTACATCTACTTTATATTTTTTTTTAAACTATTTTTTTACCAACTTTTATACTTTTTAGTGTACCAAAATTTAATAGCTGAAAAACTACTCTTTCGAATTTTTAATTAGATTGGTATAGGAACCCTACAAATTATTTAAAAAAATATGATCCAGTTTACAAAAAAATAAAAAAAGAGGGTCGGGGGGGTTCTCGTCTGAAAAACAGAAATTTGTCTCATCGCGGGACACTCATATTAAGCGTTATAGAGTACACCAGGGAAAAATCTTTAGCCGTTTCAACAAACTACATTTGTTAATGTTAAATAAACCCACTTTTCTACACAAATCTCGAAAATACGAAAACATGGTCTTTAAGTATACTTGAAAATTCCGAAAATTCTGAATTTCAATTTATCGCATTATTAAAGAGGAAAAAGTGGGCGGGGGAGCGGATGTTCGGTGAATCATCCTGTAAATATAAGCAGTCCACTGTACAGTGTACACCCATGTATAAACATGTAATAATATTATTATCGTAACGCTTTTTTCGGCGTTACATAAATAGCTCTTTGGCTTAAGTGCGGTACGTACCTATATTATTGTATTATTCACACTGCAGGCGGAGTGGAGAGGAAGACTGCCCGGTGTGGGACGGCCGGCGGCGAGCGTTACGTGCGCGTCCGGCCGACACTCGGTGCGCCCAGGTACCTGTGGTTCGGGTCGGACAAAGTCATCGTCAGGCAGCTGACCGAGCACGAGACGGGCACGATGAACAGCATCGCCCGGCGAAAGTCGTTCAGATCTCAGATCAAGTTGAACTTGAAAATGGCCGACGCACCGACGTCGTCCGGCGACCACGGCGAAAACGGTGGAAGAGCGGACAGTGGAGGCGGTGGCGATGAGGCCTGCTGCGGAAGTGGCGGCGGCGGCGGCGGCGGCGGCGTCGGGTCCTGCACTGCAACCGCGATGACCGCGGTATCCGTTCAAAATGGATTCAAGTACTTGCATAATATTATTATATCCGTCATAAAATATCATAATATTAAAATATATTATTGTGCACCTCAATATGGTGATTATTTTTTAACAGCTAACGTAACTATTTTGAAAACTATAATTTATTTTTATTGAACAATTTAAAATGTTACATAATAGTATACAGATTATACTACTATAACATTTTAAATAGACCCAATCCCAAGTCTTTTTTATTATTGAACTATTAAAAAACAGTTTTCATTCGCACACAATTAATTATAATATTATGAAATGAGTGGGGAAGGATTAATAAAGGATGACTATAAATGAGGAGTTTGGATGTCTACAATTTTACAGTGTGCAGTATCACTCCCGCTTTTATGTTTTCACCCAGTCTGTAAGTAGAACCATTATAGATTTTTGGTTTAAAATGGCAACCTGTATTTTTAAAATTCATAGTCTGTAACAAAATATTTTTCAAAAATGTTGATTCGTGTATACATATCCAATAAGCCATAATAGATATATTATGAATTATTCTCTTAAGACCTTTAAAGTATAATCATATAGATAGATAAGAGCCAATTAAGATTATTAATGGACCATATCTTTAACGAGGTACCTACCCCTTGCTACTTAATATCTCTTATTTATACTTGCAAAGTTTAAGAAGCTATAAATAAAAATTATAACTCATTTAATAGAATACATGTACAATATACATTATATTATATGTAAATACCTATTAAATATTTATTCTTGATAACTTGTTCCTCTTCGAATCATCGAAGAATAAATTAATTTTATAGGTACGACAATGGTTTTTTAAATATATTATTATACCAATAACTAAATAAGTAATATTTTATAAAAATAAATATTATACTATAATACAATGGAAGTTATATTTTTAGAAAGTCTAACCAAAAAACTATTTCTTCTCATAAATCGATAATAATTATTTGAGGTTTAATTAAATTTCATATATATATTAGTATATTAATCATTACTGCAACATCTAACGCCGTAGAAACGATAACTACAATGTTATTAAATTACAATTTCTACTCGGTCTTATTAATTAAATTTAAAATCTACAGACAATAAGTCCATTCGGATGCCTTCCTGTTTTCTCTCGCACTTGTGAAATTCAATAAACACTACTGCACTGAAATACTGATGGTAATTCTATACACCATCCAAACTATTGCATACATACCAAATACGATTTATCTGTAACTCTAACCTTAAGAAGCCTCAATTATGTTTGAGTCAGTGCTTCCACATATGTTTGTTTTGGTATATCTATACTTATAATATAATTACTAGAAGATACGATAAATTTCGACATTTACGTCGTTTCGCTGAAAATGTAGAAGAAAAATATTTAATTTTATAATGAGCGATAGGTACACATGTATCATCAATTTGTCTTAAGGTTCCGTTTAAACAGCAATTCAATTTTTATATACTCAGCTGCTCAAAAATGTTGTTTTGGTACACTCAATTAAAAGTACTAATACTGTATAAAAATGTTCCCAAAACCTTTAATACTTTTTGAAAAAAATAGTGTTTACCTTTGAAATAATAACCTTATTTCGTATATAATTATACACAATATATAATGTATGAAGTTCTCGAATTTCGTCCACTTTGATAATATTTTTAATTTTCCATCACATCCTATCACCACAGTATTTATTTATTTATTTTATGTAATAAAAAATTAATTTTATTAATAACATAATATTAACAATTGGACCCACAGGTTGATTAAGTACATAACACAAAAATATTATACACAATTAAACTAAGCTATATTTATAATATGCATATTAAATAATAGTATTTGTGGAAATAATACATTGCAATTAAACTTAGAGTCATTAATATTACAAGAAAATAAATCCAAATAAGTAGAATTAAAAACAGACATAATATCATACATTCATACAAGTATAAGTATGTTTGCAGGAAAAAGTAAGGAGTAATTATTAAATATTTTCTTAAGAATAGTAGTCATTATTTTGTATATTAGTATTATTAGTTAGATACCTATTTTGTTATTTAATAATTTATACTAAAAAATGTAACTAAGAAATTTTTTTCGCTTGTGACCATATATTAAAAAAAACCCTAAACTCCAGATTGAAGAATTTAAGTTGTTTAAATTACAAACAGTATAATTAATTATTTGAAATGTGATCGAAATAACGATCTTACTATAACGCAATCTGTTATAATATATTATATTTCGAGTATACATATATACCAATATAATTTTTCATGTATTTGACTTCATATAGGTAATTTATAGTAAAAAAGACTTTGATTTTCACTTAAAAAAAATAAGTTTGAACATTCATTGGACGATATAAAAAAAGGCCAAATAAAAATATTGATGAAAAATTTTCATGAAAATGAAAATGAAAATGAAAATGAAAATATTATACAAAAGTAAACTTAAGATCCTCAAACCAGAAATTGTATAAATTCCTTGTTGAAGGGGGTGAACATGTTTGGTGGTTTCACCATTTCATTGGTACGCTACGTGTAAATAATATTTTAACTAATAATTTTTTTCATAGATTCCCGACTTCGGATCCAAAAACTGTAGCCATTGCCGGTCAACCCGTGGCAGCAGAACCCAAGACTGCGGCGGCGGTGGTGGTCGGGACGACCAACTCCAAGTCGGCAGGGTCGCCGAAGAGATCGAAACCGGCGCCCGCAAATGATAGGGAGGGTGCAGGTCCACCGACGGCTGCTTCGGGCCCCTCCGAATCGCCGCTCAGGGGCCGGCGGAGGACGTCTCTGATGGGTTTCCGACGGGAAACCATAATCAAGCACCGTGGCGGGTCCGTGTCCAGGGTGGACGGTGGCGAGGACGCGGACAGCGACACGAGCACGATTTGCCGCCGAAAGCTGAGCATCACGGGTCGCGAAAATACGGAAAAAGTGCCATGGTGTGGGTGCTGGGGCAACGGGTGTCTGTAGTGTAAAACTACGATACAGTCTAGTCTCGATAACTCGAAAACCTAGATAACACAAAGATTTTTCTTGGCCCTTGAAGTGTTATTAATTCGTGAGCATGAGATATTTTATAATATAACTTGAATGATACACGAGACGAATTTATTTCTATTCCCCTTGAGATTCGAATCATCGTGACTTCTGTATTGCGGTGTAATGTTATAAATTTATAATTGTGGCATACACGTTAATATTACGAACGAAAATAGTATAAGTAAATACTTATTTTTATATTAATGAATGTAAACGTTTAAACTTAACTGTTAAGCTCGTTTTTTTAAATTTTTTTTTGATTTTCAATTTTTGATGTTCATTTTATTATTTATGTGCCTACTATAATTAACTAATTGTATAATAACTACCAATTAAAATTATAATTATCATCATATGATATAGTTTTGTATGTATCTATGTATTTTGTATATATTATATCGTAGTCTTTAACTATATTATGATATTACCTTTTTGAAAACCAAAGCACGTTGAGAAATATTCTAAAATGTACCTAAATTACCTTGATTTCTTAACGATAATCTATAGTTTTAGTTTCTATCAATATGAACAGAATATTTTATTAAAATTGATTTATAAATAGGTAGTAAATATTTATATGAATCAAATAATGAACGAAAAGTTTCATGATTTTATAACTTAAAAATATTATGTATATTTTTGAAGTTTGGTTATAATAAGATGAGTAAAACTACCTGTAAATGTGTTGTCCACTATACTGCACTTCTAAACTTAGGTACTTTAAATGTTTAGCTATAAAAATGAAGAAAACTGTATTCTGAAATTGTAGGTATACAAGTGTCAAGTACACATTTGATATTTGCACATTTTCAGACAAGTGTACTTTTGCTTTTCGAATTAAAAATCAAAAAGTGGGGTTGCAGTTCAAAAATCAAATATTCATACCTATAATACTATTATTGTTGCCCGTTTAACCGTATAATCATAACTACAGTGCGAACCACTAACCGATGTGACTTTGAGAATCAGTGTGGACTTTCGTTTAAAATGCAATTTCATGTTGTACAATAGGTACACAAAAATTTTTTTACATTAAACGATGTTTTGAAAATTATTCAATTATAAGATATCTAGGTACCTATCTATAATAAAATAAAAAGTACTCACTTAAGAAATATCAGAACAAAAAAAAAGTAGAAACATTCAATAAATTACAATAGTATTGCAATGTACAATTATAATAAAACTACATTTGCAAGTTGGAATTTGTAAAAAAAAATGTCAAATAATATATTATTTTATATTTTAATTAGTATGCACCAATAAAACCCTGACCCACAATTTGTATGTACGTTTAAAAAACCTAGGACACAATTATTAATATGTACCTACTACAAAAAATCTCGGGCCACAATTCAGAATAAGACATTTATACCTATTGTAATTTGTAGGACACAAAAAATATAGCAGGTCAATTTATTTATTCAAGGTCAATATTAAATAATTATAATAATATATTGTTGATTGTCAAAATATATGTTTATATGAAGACACAAGAAAAACGAGTAGTAGACAGTAGTAGGTACAGCTGACGACGTGGCCCCAAAAGCATAGATTGTGGTGGGTGTAGCAAAGTTCAACACAACACAATTTAACATAATAAATTACAATACAATGATAATAGATTAAACATTAGAAAATAAATTACAATTTTAAATTTTTTGTGCAATCATAACTTCATATGATTTAGATTTAGATTTTTTAAATAATTTTTTATAATAATACTTATTTCTGTACAATGTTAAATTAATATAAAGCATAATACAAAGATGAATACTTACATTAATAATAAAACGACTTTCCTGCCAAATTCTTTATTGGTTACTAGTATATTCAGATTTACAGACGTTTTTAAACGTGTTTGGTAGTTACGTGATGGGGAGAAATATTTTGAATCTACATTATAACTTATAAATATGATTAAGGATATTCCATACATATAATCCATTCAAGTTTCTTACATTAAAAGTACTGTAGTTATCATTTACATGAAAATCATATGATTTTTTTTGAATAAATCGCAATAGTAAGGTTAAAGTTATAATAAGTAGATTCAAGGCAAACTTAGATACATTTCCCCAAATAACAATACCATACCTAATAATTTGATTGTACAAGCGGTGAATAAACTGCACATAAGGTCTTGTGTTTAGGATATCTTTTAACATTTTAAATTTATAAAACAACTACCATACTAACTACATGATTTATATGAAGAGTCCACCTCAAATTTCTATCGAAAATGACCTCAAGGTATTTATGTGAATCAACATATTCAAGCTTATCAAATTTACAGGAAACTAAAGACCTATTACAATTTAAGTAGTGAATAACTAAAGGACTGCATGTGTATTAAGCATTTATTATTATAAATTTCAAAATACATATACTTTGATTTTTCAATAGTTAGTTCCATTAAATTATTTTCGAGCTAGCTGTCAATTTTCTCCAAGGTGGGTATAGCTAATTTATTAAGTAAAATATTCGATATATCACTAACTTAATTTTAAGTATCTACAGCAAACTAATAATTTTATCGTTTAAATTTAAACCAAATAATCTATCTGTATAGATTATAAAAAATAGCGGTCCAAGTATCGTACCCTGTGGGACGCCATAGTTAAAAGGTAAAAAATTACACAAATTGTTTTCCACTCTTACAGCTTGATATCTTCCAACTAAAAATTATGGGAATAGATAAAATGCTTTTCCCCCAACACCAGCATATCAAACGCTTCATTTAGATCGATAAAGATGACCATAACTTTATATTTATTATCTAAATCGCCTCTAGTGTAATTATCTGCCTGAACTATAGAGTATCGACTGTTGATTTACCTGACTGAAAACCGTACTGATTTTTCCAAAAAAATTGTTTTTTATTAAAAAGTCATACAAACGTTCCTTTAACCATTTTTCAAAAATTTTACTAACAGATAATGAAAGTGAAATTGGCCTATAGGCATTAGCACAAACTGTCTTATCGCAATATCGCCTGATTTGAATAGAGCAATAATAATGAATTTTTAAAACAATCAGGAAAAAACCCACAGTCAATAGCCTTATTAAATAATAGAGAAAGAGGTAAAGATGATCATTTAGACGAATTTTTTATAATATAATTTGTCAATTTGTCATTCGATATTCATAACGAGAACACTCATTTTGCAAAAGATTCAAATAGTTCTCAACTTCTTCACTTGGAATCGGATTCAAATATTATAGTGATTCATTTACATGACATTCATTATTTAAACAAGACCAGTCTAATTTATGAAAACTTCGTTTTTATATTTTTTGTTATATTCCCAAATATTAAATACACATTATTGTGTCTTCAATATTTTCAAAACAATAAATTCGATTCAAGTTAATAGTCATCGAAATAATGAGCAATACTCGTAGTATAGTATTATGAAAAAAAACCACTTTAAACATACTGAACTTAGTATTGCGTTTTGAGTGATTTATCTCGGTTATCGACAAGGGTTTTATAGGTTTGATAAAAGTGATTAAATGGAAAATGTATATAAATTCCAGTCGAAACAATTGCTCATTTTTGTGATGTAAAATAAACGCTGTTTTTAGTTGCAATGCGCTCACAGTCGAATGCGGAGGAGTGTTAAAAATTTAACGATCGAAACTTTGACAATATTAGGCAATCGACTGTACACGTATTTTAGTGACACTATATAGTCAGTATCTATTAGGAAATACTAAATATTATATTATTTTATTCTAACAACGATTGAGTCGTTTATACATATACTCGTTTAGTCACATTGGTACATTAGCGATTAGCCAACAATACTTGTTTAAATTATATCTTAATAAATTCCCTGCACGCTTTCAGTATTTTTTTTTCATTTTATATACTATACATAGACTAGACAGTATTTCATGTCCACTATTCGTTCATTAAACTCTATAAATTTAAATATATAATGTGTTTAATAAATACAATTACTATACATTATGTATATTATCATATCTACGGACTACGACTAGACTGAACATCTAGTAAAAATATTTGACATTGACAGAATATTGCAATGAAAAATAATAATAGCAATGTTTTATATATTATACACCATAAATAAACTGACCAATGACCATCAGTTATGATCAGTGAATTAGTGGCGAGGGGGGGGGGGGCTGTTGGGTACTTATAGGCTATAAGTATCCCCTTCCAATCGATTTTATTTTTGCATAATAACATTAATATAGTATAGCTGCCGGACGCCGTCTGCTGAGACACCTCAAGTATAATTTGAGAACCACCCCTCCCTCAACACCCACTTATCCATTTGTCTTGGCTTTGGCACTGATTATTATGTCTTAGATCCTATACAGGAGAGCAGCGATTCTCAACTTGTGGTAGCCACCAACTCCATTGATATTATTTTTAAGTAAGTTATGATAATTTTAAAATGTAAAAAAAACTTACTTGAAAATAATGACATTAATAATATCACTAAATAATATTCTTGCCTTTAAATTTTATACGAGGTAAATTCACTCTCATTTTAGGAAAGCAAAATGTATTACTGTAAACGTAAAACTTGCCATATGTTGTACTTTTGTAAGAGGTACACACCAATTACCCATGTCCATGTGGCGTCCCGGTAACATTACAAAAGATTCATTAAAAACCTTGCGGACATTACTACACAGGGAATAACGGCTTCGATAAAGTCAGGAGCCGCTGATATTTAGAGGACAATCATTATATTATAATACGCGCAGACGAAGTGGTATCAAATATATTGAATTTCATCGGCTCATATATCTTCGGGTGCTGCAGTATTATAATAATAATAATAACACTATTATTTTGTACAAAAATATATTACCAACGCCTATCCCCTCATGACAGTATAAATCAAACGGAAAATTATTACTTGCCTATATGTATATCAGTCGAACATTGATGTATCATAAAGCAGTGTGATTAAGAACATTATATTATGTACATCGATCCGGTGTACCAATATTTCCCGCGGGTTTATTACGACACAATTCGTTAAATGCGCGCGAAAGAAGATATTGAGTGAACTACGAAACCAAAATGTACAAACCTACGAATCGCTCGTAGGTATAACCATCGCATTAATGACCAGGATCGTAATTGTGTGTGAGAATATTATTGCAAATGAACATATTATTTTTATTTAGTTACGATAAAGTTGTGTTGGAACTACGGGGTTGATACCTTAATGTATACCTATATATATACCGGATTATGGGTATGTCTCAAACATTGAAACACGCTTGTGATACGAATTTTTAAAAAGGTTGTTTTTTGGCATTATCTATTATGTCGAAAACGATTACATATTATTAATATTTCATACCGTTATTTGAAACTAAGTTATACAGCTCGTGTTTAAACCATTTTTTTTTATCATTTATTGATCGAATTTCAGAAAACGATCAAAATATATTATTATAACATTTATAAATTATAATACGACCTGTGTGGTTGTATATAAGAGTTATCTATCTAGACAAAGATATATTTATATTCAATATACATAATACTGTTCTGTTATATGTACTCAGATTTAGTCGAAGCTATGATACTTAATTAAATTATTAACTTAAATTAATATATAATTAAGGCGAACGTTGCTGACAGTGCATAGCGTGATCAATAAATATCGTAGGGTCGGAAGCATATATTATATTCATTATAAGTATTAAATATTATTGCATAAAGAAAACTTAATAATATTTAGATAAAATTTGAATACGTAAAAAAAAAACGTTAACAATAATTATAGAGGGTATCCACACTGGTGGGCCTCCCTCCTCACGCCATTTATGTTGTTTCTTTATTATATTATCAAATTTACTTATTGTAAGTATATAAATATTACAGATTGTAAATATTCTATTTTATCTAATAAAAAAAAAAAAAAAAACAATAATTATAGTAGAGACTTTAGATCGATATAGATAGATATCATGATCATATACGTTTAAGAAATTACAATAAAATATGTAAATCGATTTATATGAATTTAAAAAAAACTAATAAGATAATATGATTATTAGAATATTTTTTAATCTCATATAAACCACTAAACATAAATAGCATAAAGAATAAAGATTTATTGAACATAAGTACCGCCAGATATCTCTGCACAATAAAAATGATTAAAACAAAAAGCCATTAAACGGGAATTCCGAATTAATACTGTATTAAAACATGGACTACTTATTTTACCGATCTAGGACAAATGGACTTAGCCGTTTGGACGTGGGGACAATTGGAAATATAATCCAAATTTTAAATCGGTAAATAAAATTAATAAGTTATTTATATTTATTATAATAAAAACAACAACAATTACTACAAAAATAACAAACAAAAACGAATATACGAATTATTTATTATATAAAATATTCAAGTTAAAAATGTATCTAAAACAATTTTTTATTACAATTATAGGTACATCAGCAATTAAAATACAATATCAAAAAAAGTTATTTGTAATAATTACTATAATACGTCCAAAATATAATATATAAAATATCTAAGAAGTTTTTTTTTATATTAATGCAGAGAAATATTTTGAGCGATTAAAAATGATATTTTAGTTCTTATTATAATTAAGTCTATTATAATAGTATGCACACGAGCCACCGTTCTCTTTTACACCAAGATCGCCAAAACCGTTTTAAACTATCAGAACTAAAAGTGTCAAATAAGTACAGTAGAACTCCGATTATCCGGATTAATTAATGTCAAGGGTGGTCCGGATAAGCAAATATCCAGATGATGGACGTATGATATATCAAAAGTTACATAATTGTATGAATATATTGTATGTATGTATTTATTATTCACATATTTGTAATATGATTTAAAATTCGTAACCATAAACAAATAATTTTATTATATATTTAACTGAAACAAAATAAGCCTCAATTACTGGTGTTCGATTGTTCTTGCTTCTCAAACCATTTAAACGCCAAATCCAATGCATCCAAAGCTTCAGAATTTTTAATGTACCTACATCGGAATGACGGATATTATTAGGAATAATATAGGTATACCTATTCTTTATCTAATCTAAAAACGATTATGAAACACGTGTATGAATAACGACACGTGCCGTTTTTTTTCTCGTCCGGTTAATTGGACGTCCGGATGATAGGCGGTCGGATAATCGGAGTTCTACTGTACATGAAACCGTCATCCAAAAATACTTCACCATCGCGATTTGATTTAACTATCGACATTTTACATGTATATGTATTATGTATACTTGTACGCAATTTGTACACGGCTAACACGATAAGTGTGTATTATCGTGTATCGCCGTGTTTCGATAAAGTGTGATGAACTGATGAACAAAAAAAAATAATAACAAAAATACCTAATACCTATTACCAAAACGATAAAATTCAATAATAATATCGATAAGGTTCGATATTATACGATACCATTAGTTATATTATGAACATATAATATCAATGGTTCTATAAGACTATAATTTATAAGCATAAACCAGAATTATTTATTTTCAATTTTTTTAATTATATTTTGATATTTGATGATAATCTATTAAAATAATATTATTTATTTAATTTATACATTTTTTTTTACGTCCAAACGACCACTTCCAAACGGCTGCGTCCATTTGTCCCTCTTCGTTACTTTACCTATCTTAAATCGTAATTCAAAATATTATTTTCTTAAAGTCATTTTAAATTTGACAAAAATGTAAGTGGTACCTACTACCTAGTAACAGAATAAAACTTTAGCTGGAATACAATTTGATGAAAACGAAGACGAATTGATACCATGGAAAAGTATATCGGTAGTCAGTATTATATATTGTGAAAATCATTGAATGAAAAAAATACCAACATTAAAAATCCTATATCATAATTACACTGTATATAACTGTCTCAGAAAATGTCGGGATGCAGAGTTTATACTATTGAAAGTCTTAGAAGAATTTATAAAAGACTCATAACCGATTACAAAAAATGTATTCGTACACTAAGCACTTGGTAGTTCTCACGTTGTCTCAATTAAAGTTAAATTGTTATTCACACCACTGTTATTGATAGTTACCATATTTATCTGTTGTAATATTGTAAACCCCTTTGCCAATGACAAAATAAAACCAATTGGTGAAACAAAAGAAAATAACACCTGCAAGAACAATTACTACCTAGGTCTATTATATGTCTGGCCTTCTAGGTCGTGAAAGACGCAACTATAGTATATATTTGACAATTTCAGAAATCTGATCTACATATTATCCTGCATTGTCACCTCATTTTTAACACAACTGGACTACATCATTATATAAGAGCACCTAGTTCGTATTATCATTCTTCTTCTCTTATATATTACTATCCCACGCGTGGTCTACATCGAATACTTTATGTATTCCTCTATTCGCCTACGACAGCTGCGCGGAAGGACCTGACAGAATATTAATTGCCAGATATTTAAAACTTAAAATTGTGTAAGACTGCAATGCCCAAACGTATTGTAATGGGAATAATTAATTAAACGCAAGTTGCCACAGATCTGTTAGCCCAATAAAACAGATGACAAACTCATTAAACAAATATTGGTGTGAACGATGTGGAAAAAAATCAAAACAAATACCTAAATATGATTATATATTTTCGTGATTATCAGAAAAGCCACAACAAAAATATAAACAATTGTTGTATTACAATACAAGTATAATATTTTACCCGCAAATGAAAAACCTTTTATTATTTGATGCGGAATAAATGTCACTCGAAAGCTTGCGTTTACATGCAGTGTATTATTTCATTGAGTTTGATGGTGCAGAGCATTTAATGTGTTTTTTACAATAGCCCCGCGGACCAGCTGGTGTGGCGTTTAATCGTCACTCGGAACCATTATCCCGCATTGTTTGGTCCGACGATATAACTGCTGCTGCAAAACATAAACGCTGTGTTAAATAGATTATTCCTAAATAATCACTCCTGAATAATAGCGTGGATTACGGCAGTCTGTATTGTCTACCTGTCCGTCAGTCTTTATATTAATATTCGCAAGTGTTTTGCCGAATGTCTATATCTACTTACATAATAGTTCGTCGCCGGAAAGTGCCCTACCATGGCCTAAGCGTATAAAATAATTGGCAATAGTATAATAATATTATTATTGTATTCACGTATAAGACCCCTATTGAACTCTAACACAAATATATTAAAGGAACAATAAATAACCGTCGGTAAAAACTCCGACAATATTAATTCGAGTGCAGAACAACGAAGCCACGACTTTTGTCGTGAAAAAAATAAAAAGACACCAGCGATGAGCAGCAATACGTCTACTGTAAATGTCGTATATTTACATTTCTTATTTGACAGAATATACAGTTCTGTTGCACTTTGATCGGCATACCATAATATTATATATCTAATATCTATGTATACACCGAGAGCCGCGGGCGTATAAAATATTATGTCGGCGTCACCTTTTTTATCATTTACCTAACTTCTTCTTTTCACATCACAATACATGAAAGTGTTATATTGGAATACGATCAATCGCGGAGCAGTAAGTATGAAATTCGAAAGATGGGCACATCACTACTATAGCTGCTGTCTGTATACACTTTACGCATATTGTGCACAATATAATATACGTATACTCAGGCACAAGTAAGTAAACGGAGGGAAAGATTACAGGGCACACAAAGGAAATATGCGTTTTACTGCTCGCACATACCTATATGGCTATAAATGTGTATATTGTGTGTTGGAATATTATTTTTTTTTTTTTACTCGATTGTATTCGTTTGAAGAGAAAGTTTTATAATGGTCGGCGGCGGTACACATTGCTATTCCTAGTTCTTCCGAAACAGATGTAAATGCGCGCGCGACACTGCTACAGCGACGACCAAAGAGTGGTGGAGAGAGCAAACGCACGCGGTCGCGATGATATATACAAAAAATAAAGACAATATTATTATTATATATTATACTCGAAACCCGTAAATATAGGCACCGTACCTTAAACTATAGGCTATAGCTGTTCTTTGTTTACGGGATTTCTATATTTTAATATTATGCCGACATGCATACTTGAATACGGGCAGCGACGACGCGACGACGGTGCGATCTCTTTTTATCATATTATTATTATATTATTGTGTAACGCGCATCAACAGATGATAAGTACAAAATCGAATGCAAGTCTTTAGAAATCATCATTCAGTTGTTGTTATCAATATCATCCCTTAAAAGCGATGTACAGTATCTTCGACAATATCTATCTCCATACATGAAACCGTTTAACCGTAGAAGAATAGGACTCTGAAAGTGTATATAATAGAAATCACAATGCGGAAACAAATCCACAGGCATAGTGAATATAGATATGCACTTTTGGAAACACAATATGTACCTATATATAGACAAATTATGGTTTAAATATAAACTTGCAAAATTGACTTAGGATCTTGATAAAACATTATATGAATTATACATGTAAGATCTATACATATATTATAATATAATCGATAATCTTGTTTAAACTGTTTTTATGTATAATAGACCAGACTTCATTAAAATAAATCAACGAAAACAAAATGTATTTCAAATTGTATTAGGATAAATGTGCACAATGTTTGTACTGATTTTCTGGTACCTATCGAGTTCTAAAGCTAAAAGATAGACATGTGCATTGTGCATACCAGTACATTACAATTATTTTCTATAGAAATTCAAATTTTTTAAGCTACCATTAGAGAAGATGAGTTTTCATCTCAAACCAAGAGCTATAGAATTTCCTGCGCCACATTCCTTTATTCAGACGTACCTATAGGTTAGGTTGTAAGTATAAGTACAACTATACAAGCTGAGTAACGGCTAAAAAATGATCGTTCTTTGGTGACGTGGGCTTAGTACAAAATATTAATGGTTATAATATAATAATTATTGTATTACAGTTTTTCATATAAACCGTATAGTAGCATTAAAAAACTTAAATGTGTAGCACGAAAAACGTGCAACATGTTTGTTGCACAGGTTTATAAATTCTAGTTTAATTGTCAAAGCTTAAAATGTTTATTTAACAACCGATATGCACATTGTGTCTCTCGTTGTATAAACCCAAAGGTCTAATAGTTAAACTTAATTCAAAATGTGAACGTAAACTTCATGGTTTTTGAACAACTAAACTTTACTTACTGTCCATTGTGTATCCGTTATAGTTAATAAATTATAATATTCAAAGCTTGACTATGTAATTAGTTAAGTGATTACTCAATAGTTTTCTAATTTTGTTTTATATTTTTCTCACGTAAAAGCATTAAGTACTCACTTTCTCCCATGTGTAGATCACATTATAGGCGCGTTTCATATTATATCTAATCAGAAATTTTACATTCCAAACATTTACTTTTTGTTTCAAAAATAACTTTGTAGCAAAAAAGTATGTTTAAGTGCGTAACCATTATAGGAATAACTATTATAAAAACAGAGAATTTTGTTTTCGATTTAAACATTTTCAACAGAAATCAAATGTATAGAAAATGTAATAACTTTACATTAAAAAAGTTTAAAATAATATTTCCTAATTCCAGCACGATAAAATTGTTTAAATAGTATGTACTTTGATAAATATATCTCAAAATAAAAAATTTTTAACTAACAGTATACAAACTAATAGAGTATTTAATAATGTATGAAAAATCACTTATTCGTGTTTGCCCAAATTAATGTTAACAATAATGTCACAAAATATAATATTTACACAAACTATGTAACAATAAGACTCTTCTACTATTTATTTGTGTACATTAATTACTCAATTTCTAATCTTTTGATCTTTTTGCAGATGAATCCTATGTATACAATACAAATATTTAATTTTTTTTATTATTCTCTGAATTTACAAATAACTTACATGACGTATTTGCTTGACCTAAATTAAATCTGTACTTGTTACATATTTAATAACAAATAGTTGAAAATGTATTTATTTTACGTTAAATGCAAATCAAATAATATAGTAAGTGCTCGGCCGTGTGGCATATGGTATACACACCTCTTAATAATAATTGTACGAGTATTTGTTACCAAAATCTAAGACTATATTAAACTCAATTTTGTTCTATAGTAACATAGAGCGTACCTATATATATGTGTGTGTATCATATAACTAGCATGAGTATATGAGACCAACAATATTACACAAATGTGCTTTGGATTCTTGATTGCCTTGAATTGTATCCTTGAACTTTGTATCCATACACATTTTATAATATTGCAGCAGTTAATTCCGCTATAAACATTTTATGGAGTATAAGTAGGTATATCTATATATAGCTCTTATATTTATACTTTCACAGTTAGGTAGGCATATAAGCTAAATTGCCGTTCAAATATTTAAACGAAAATAATTAGAAAAACTTTGATGTATTATTAAATTATTTTGGTATATTAAAACTTCATCCATCCATTATTCAACCGCGTTGATAGAACTTTTCAAAGAATTCGTAATGCAAAAAATATTTTCAAAAATCCTTTTTAGTTTTGTGATGGTGTATACGATGCAATACAATGTACAGTAAGTATACTTAAGCAATAATTAACTAGTTTATTGTGTCGAACGAATCGAAGATAATTTACAGAGTATATACGTGTGCGAAATGTACTAGTTTTGACCGCGTAAGATAATTTTTTTTCCTACGCATTTAAAGAATAAAACTTTTGCCAATGTTTGACCCCCATTAAAAGACTACTTTTGGACTCGAGGGGGCTATTAGACCGACATCTGAAGTTTACAAAAAGGAATTCTACACTTGAGTTCCTCCCTCCAGGTCCATTTCTCTCTCTCTCCCTCTCTCTCACACACACACTCACAAATATATATATATATATTTTGCTTAACGCGTATATTACATAATATAGTACCACAAGTTTACGAGAAATAAACTTAATACAAAAAAAAAGGCCCATAAATAATGTACAATATGGTGTCGTGATAACAGCGGTGACTAAATCGCAGCAACAAATAAAAACCACATAATATATCAGGTTTAGAAAAAAAAACTGGAGGTTTTAAAATCCATATTCGAGTTTTTTTTACGTTGCTTTCGGCTATGCCGAAATACTGTGCTCCAGTTTTCGCCTAGCCAAGGACACGCAAATGTGTGATTATAGCGGCCGCCTATCTCTATTATATAGTGTTCCCCACAGCCAAATTATATTTCTAACGTCAGTAGCCCCTATATTATTATTAATATTAAATGTTGTAATGCAAGTATAATATATTATCATAGTGGTTCGAAATTCTTATTTCATTAATTATTTATGGGTATTTATACATTATTTGTAAGAGACATTATTGTGAACAAACGAATTATTCTTCTCAATTACTTATGAAAAATATTGTGTTTTGAATTAGTATATAATTTGCTTTCAGTCAACTTCTCCCTTTGACCTACAATAATGATAATATGCTATTATAATATAATATAGCTAATGGAATTTATTGCCGAGTTTTTATATATGACCAATAAAAAAATAATAAAACAAAAAATATTTTAATATAAAAGTAACGCGAGTATGTCAAACACTTTGCAAATTAAAATGGTCAGAAGTTTATATTAGTCTGTTATATCATATTATATAATTTAATTTAATACAAATACTAATACATACCAAATTCTATTTTTTTTTTTATAGTTATTTACCCACACATGACTACGTAACCAGGTTACAGTTAAAATATAAGAAAGCCGGCCATACACCATTTCTACAAATTCCATGAAGTTTTTAATTCTTCTTTTTTCTAAACATATATAGTAGGTACCTATTATATATAACATAACAAAGGTGTTGTAGGTAAACCTACCTAACTAAAATCATAATAACATAAATTACAATACAATAATATGATAAAATATGTTATGTACATACCTGAATATAACTGTATTAACTTAAAATTGCAACTAAATTAATAAAAGAGCAAGCGCCAGATAAGTGTTCGATTTTTAATATATAGCTTATTATTTTACGAGTGAGTACTCTCTAATTTAAACATCCTTCATAATAGATTTAGTGAATTTATATAATTTTTTTTGTACACTTATCATTAAAGTATTCCCATTCCAAGGTCTTATACTCTTATTGAAATGTAAAATCATTATAATTTATTTTAAACAGATATTCTTGTATTTTAATAATTTTCATAATTTCCATAAATTTTTAGATACTTAGCACGAGTATTGGTGTTTTATACCCTTTACAATGATATTTTTTATGTTGTTTTTTTAGTACCCTTTTCTGTAAACCTTTTTTTTTTGTAGACGTGTGCTCTAAAAGTTTTATGTAACAGTTCTAAAGATTGAACATCTAGTTTGGACGGCAGTATACTTATTGGAAAAGGGTTTTTTTTGAGAAAAAAACTACTGACCTAGAAACGTTTTAGAATAAATGTCTGCAGCAAGAGTGGTTGTAAACATAAATGCAGTTCTGAATATTATAGTTCTAACCAGAATCCTAATATTCTGATGCAATGATTTATCAATGCTTTCAAATTAAATTTCGCAACACACCACCATCTTGCAGTATATCCCGAATACCGATCTGCGGTGATAAGAGAGAAGAGAAATTATATATTGTCTCAATGACCAATCAGTTTCTGTATCTTGTAATTTGTCATAGGTATTATACTACTTATGAGTTATAATGACTTATTAGTTATTGAATATTGTATGACTTATGGCGAGTTATGAGGACTCGATTATGTTATCGGGAAAACGAAAAACATGTAGAGGAAAGAAAAAAATTCAATGGGAGTTAGTTGGATGAGCATCTGCCATCATCGTTGGACGGATTCATCAAAATCGTCGGGTTCGTGATCATCCATGTCGTTTGTCCACTCGTGCCATGGCGTCCTCTAATCGCAGCTCCGGGGCTGCTGGAGAAGTAAAAATCGTGTTGGATAATTTGGTAATTTGGAGTTTGTTTTCTATTGGGACGGCCAGTTCTGAATAAAACTTAGCAATAGTACTATGCGTTTCTCAATTGTTGGCACGATTTCCAGAATCAATACATATATAGAGTGATATTCTCGAATATTTGTTTGAAAAATGTTGATGCTAAAAAAACATTGTTTCAAGTAATAAAACTATGAAAGTTATCAGGCTAGACTCTAGGATAAACATATGGAATGCATTCACCTATACACTTTTACAAATATATACATTATACATAAACAGACCACAAACTAGACATGCGTCGTTTCCTGTATAAGCAAGACATTTGTATATTTTAATTTCCGTTTCGTTCGATGGAGCATAGTGATGTAGTTGCAAAAACAATTATAATGGATGTACGCCAATATTTGTTTAAAAATCAACCCACTAAGATAGCGAATACCACCTACATGGTTGCAAATACCCTCCACTACACTACAACCCTGCACGTGTCGTCGCCGTCTTATTCTCAACCTGACAAATTTGTGTTCGGCAGTTTAATTTTGGGGAAGATCTTTAACAGAACCAATTGACCCAAACAAGGTAGGTAAGAACATTGTCGATGATCTCTCATCGTTGGTTTTGAATAATACTTTAATTTTTAAACGATGAGTTATGGGAAGTTGTAAATATTGTAGACATTACACGCTAGCATATAACTTATCAAAAAATTAAAAAGAACCGACGATGTTCTCACATTTAAGTTATACCAAATTAGAACTGTCGATTTCTGCAAATTTGCGATGTTGTTTTCTTTTGTATAAGACGGTACACGTTTTGGTATGATAGTGATATGACGGCGTTCCTTAAGACGTAAAATAGAGGCCTGAGCGAGCCGCAAATTTCAGGTCGAACGCCCACAAATAATATTGTAATCATTTAATCGAGCCACAGATAAGCCATAGTACCTAATTATTATTTACGCTCCAAAGATAATGCTAATGTGGTACCAACAGATGCGCAAGCGTATAATCGGCCCTCTGCGGACGAATATATAAAAAATAGGCGCGTATGCCGTGCATGAAACAAGTAGGTATATAATAACTAATCACTGATAATTATTAAGTAAAGGTACAGCTACAACTTCACAACACATGATATTATAGGACCACGACGTTGTTTATATAATATTATATTATACAACTATACAAGTATACTCATCACACCAATAATTGGTGGCTACCGTTCGACTTCGCAATACTCGCAGTGATTTATCGACCTTCCACGTGCAAAAAACCTACGACCGTACGCGCGCGAATATAATCGATTTTGAGGTGGAACCGATCCACGCATCGCATTTCAAAGTTGCTAATATATTTTGACGTGCGCGTGCCAGACGATTTTTTTTTATTACCACCACAATAATTTATTATGAATATTGTTGTATGCGGGTGATGGTAGAGTGGTATAGGTATAATAGATAGGTATTTGTTTGCATGTGTGGATTTAATATTTTTATTCCCTTTTGATAGTACAGGAAATCGTAATGTAACATATAAAGCTGAAATTAAGCTTTGTTCTCAGCTGGTAAGTTTTTGCAGCACCAAATTTTACTTCAAAAATAAAAATATGTTCTCAACGAAAGCATAAATAGAAACCGATTTTGACCATAGACACATATATATATCTCAATTCTCATTATCTTACGTCATATGCAGTAAAGTGATTTCGAAATAATTTTTTTTACCTTTAATCATCATTCAAAAATATTCATTATGTATATTGTATATTAGCTATAAAGTCAAACACTTAATCTTCACTCTGTAGCTTAAACACTGTGATTCACGGTAATGATAGTAATGACTAATGACTATATAATACCATACCTATCATTTTTATACCATATATATATGACTACCTATATATAGTTTGAGTTACTATTTAATAGGTTGTTTAGTTTATAAAATATATTACTAATATTGTTCATTTCTTTATTTATTTTTAAGTTCCGGAGACGAGGCCAATATTATTGCTATATGTTATACCTGTTAAGTTTGAAAATATTAGTAACATCACTTTGAATAACATACAGTTAAAATTTATAAAAAAATACAATACTTGCATTAATTATATGCAAAACCCTAATGGGCCCTCGTCGGCCAATTTCGCTTACCACCAAAATATCCTGAATACATAATATACCCACTGACATAAAACTTCATCATTGAATCATTTTAACAAAAGGGCGATTAGCAAATAATTACAATTATTACTATATGGAACACAGGACGGGAAAAGGCTTCGACAGCTGAAAGCCGGGAACAACTTTAGATAGAAATGAGCAAGACAAGGGTATCGATACATTTTCCGTTAGTAAGTTTAGATCAAAACTTTAAATTACTCCGTTTTTTCCTACCACATGCAGCACCGTGGCGTATATTCACAAAGTACAGCTCATTCGACGTGCATGTAACATATAAAAATATTAAATTTAAAAACAATTTGCTGCACCCTCTCAAGTTGACAACTGCCGTGTGTATAGGTCACAGATAACCCATAGGGCATAAGACACTCCAAGAGAGAGTAGACAAATCAACAATATCGCAGGTCTTTAAACATACAATTGTTGATGTTCATATATAAGTATACGCAGGGCCGTATTTACAATTTTTGCGCCCTGGGTGACCCAGGCTGGGTCAACCATAATTGTACGCCCCCCCCCCCAACCAACAAATAGATCCACTTTTTTGATTTTTCTTAACACATTTTTAGTTATACTTCTTTATGGTTAAGTCATGGTTGTCTATCTACAACCGTGGTTATGTTAAGATAATATTAGTTATATTCTCTGTTAGGCGCTAGCACTTATCCGTTATCGTTGCACTGTTAAGTTCACAGGGGTCGAGTCATAGTACACATTCTTTCCAAAAAAAATATTTATTGATACTACACCGAGGGGGCACGGCCGCCCCCTAGATAGATCAATATTTGGCCATCCGGGGCAAATGTCCCCATTGCCAAATACGGCCCTGAGTATACACAATTATCTGCGGAACTTCCGGATACATAGTTTATAATAATATGTATGGTTATTATAGTTCCTTACTTGTAAGGCACCTCCATCTGTTGCATGTGGAGTAATCCATTTAATGTAATAGACTTACTATTTTAGAAAACACTAACTCTTTTGAAAATATTTATTTTTCCTAACTGTAAGGGATTGTTCTCACCAAAGCAACTTGCAACTGCAACTAGATTGAAACGCAACTGCAACGCGACCGCGCGCACAAGTTAATACAAAACAATATTTTTTGGAAAATCGTTATCTACATTTATTTTTAAGTTTAAATTAAAAATCACGGAATTATAATTGCCTTTTCAATAATAAACAATAATATTATGTATGTTTTAATTTTTCAATACAAAAAAAATTTTGAAAAACCTAATATTTTTCAATCACAAGCAGTAGTAAAAATAGTAATAACTAATAACTAATTATGGTAATCATGGATATTTTTGGTATAAGTATTTAAATCGGGATTTTTGGTAGCATTGCATTTTACCAACTACATACACTGCGACGCACGTATATATAGATTAAGATACGATTAGTAGTGCGTATATATTAAACTCAAATAATCATATAGTATTAGATTGTATTATTGTTATAATTGTATAATATAATATAATATTGTCGTCATTATATTATATCTATTCCGCGGTTTATGCGCAGCAGTTAATTATTTACTTTTTTCGAACGCTTTACAGACGGGTATTAAGTCTCTTGTTATATTGTCGGACGATTTCATACTATTATAATCCGATCACGATCAAGTTTACCTTGTGAAAAAGGTTGAAACTCAGCGAGTTTACTTCAACTATAGCAATAATTTCAGTGCCTGAATATACGTGCATTTGTATATAAAGGTATACGTATATATATATATAATTGTCACTTATATGGTCATAGGCAGTGATTTGCACATGCTCCTACTGCATAAAATATATAATATACACCACGTGTAGATTTCGAATAAAACTTAAAAATCTTTTCGGAAACTCCGTGATTTCGAATCGAGAGAAGACAATGGTAGCCGATAGGCACCTGTTATAGATATGTCATAATATCAAATTGTTGACCCAACTAAGTAAGTACGGGTGCCAATAACTTATTCATCGGACAGAGAGACCCGTCACGTCGTTAGTAATTACCAATACAGTAATGCACGATGTAAATAACTGCGCAGGTATATATATATAAATATAATACAGTGGGTTTCGCTTGATGTGATCACTTTGGTGCAGGTCACTTTGATTCTATTAACCGGTTGATTCTATAAGACATTTACAACATTTTTTTCACGATTCAATATTTTTATACAATTACATATTTATTTATAATTACATTTTAATGTAACATACATAATAAATGACACAAGTTGTACACGACGCACAAAGATTATATTGAATAATATAGTGACGTACAAGTGTACAACGATACATTGTCATACTAATAAGTTCAAAAATAAAATGGATTTTATAAGGTTATCAGTTTGAAATACCATAAAAACGTTAAGATTGTTCATAAAAGTGATTCAATTATCCGGTACTAAGTGATTCTAATAAACGGTTGATTCACACATTAAGCGGAACTCACTGTATATATGCATTGCGGTTCTACAGGTTCGGAAATATTTCAATATCCACATGTAATAATGATATAATAACGATGAATGGTATGCGAAAGAAGAACTGCATTATTATAATGTATTGGACTTTATGGTCATATACGCCATCGAAAAAAGTGCCCGTCACCCCAGTCCCTCGGCAAAGTATGCAATCAACCTATGCACATTTATACCAACCAAACTAAAGACGCATTATTATTTATTTACGACTTGATCGTCGTCGACGTTTTTCGTGGGTCTAAGTTAAATGAAATTCCCGCGCCGTGGATTTCATATTCTAAACTCTACGCGACAGTGGTGTGCTGCAGCTCATGACTAGACTGCATGTACACGATATCAGGTGCACTTAGGTAAATAGACATTCAAGCGAGTATCGGTCCACTGAATCTTAGGATGTCTAACATTTGCTTACTGCAGCTACTGCACACCGTTTTTATAATTCGATTAAATTATATTTTCTACTAGTTTCTGTTTACATTTCTCATTATCAAATATAAATAAAATTATAACCATACACTTATAACCGGTCCATAATTTGAAAGGTCCCCCAGATTCTCTCGGTAGCTCACCGGCCCCATCCAGGCCTATACGCATAGTTGGGCACCATACAGCACATGGTTTAATATTTTCACTTGTACGGTGTACCTACCTATGTAAACATGGAGGTACACATCAGCAATATGATAAACACGTAATGTGCAGAACATCAAGGTAAAACGTCAAAGTCTGGACGGTATTTCGCGATAAGAGAGAGATAGAGAACAGTATATAAATGAAATATGAAAAAAAAATCTCACGAAAACCGAAGTACGGTATATTACCAGCGTGTGTGTTTGTGTGCGAGGATAATAAAGACGGTAATTATTGGAAAACAAAATCTCGTCCCGAAACTAGGACATGGACGTTTCAGGAGGACGACGGCGAATAACATAATAATAATAAACGCCACCAAGACCTTCGAACGTGTCATGGACGTGCGTTTGTTATAGTATAGCATAATATTATATACATTATAATATTATATAGGTAGGCACCAATATAAAGTGAAAGGTGTGCAGTGTGTATGGTTTTTGTGAGGCACCAGCTCTGTACATAATAATGATATACCTCTATACATGTATGTATACCATATAGCTATTATAAAATAACATAATAAATTATGGCGGACGAAACGTAACGAATGCAAAACTCAAAAATGGAATGGGAAATAATATAATAAAATAAAATAATAATTACACGCAGAACACGTCAATTAATTTTCGTTTAATCGCTTAACTTACAACATCATATTTTATTTATATTGGTTAGCGCAACACGCGTACGCTGCATACATATACATATAATATTAGTACCTATGCATATAGAATTACGTATGTATATTGTATATATAGGTATATACGCGAGCATATGAACAAAACTGTTTTCTTTATATAAATATATATCATATTTATTTACGTAGGCGTGTATATAATATGTAAGTACTGAATTGTTCACAAGTTCACAACCGACAAATAGTATGTGCGAAAAACCGACGTTATTTTATTATACAGTTAACACCTCTAGGTATATAATATATATATGCGACGAGACAACGCAACGATTGGTATAATATTTATAGTATAACAACATTTTACTCGACGCGTACAATAATAATAATAATAA